>NC_090031.1:35069215-35076715 GCF_037176765.1 Anolis sagrei
TTGATTAATACATTGATTAATGGGACTTGTAGTCTCCAAAAGGGAACGCTCCATAGCATTACCATTGCGTTGTTTTTCCACAGGGCATTTGAAGCTGACGGATTTTGGCCTTTCGCGCCATTTGGCTTGCGGGGAAAGGGCCTACACCATTTGCGGGACCCTCCAATATATGGGTGAGGCTCTTTCGTGGGGAGGAGGGCGGGGCAGCAGTGGGATGGGCAGCCCAGAAATAAGAGCAAGGCTATGGATTGCACCCGAACGCACCTGGTAGTAAGAGCCGTTCAACAGTGAAACTCTCTGCCTCAAAGTCCAGTTGAAACTCCTTCCTTGGAGGCTTTGAAACAGAGGCTGGATGGCCATTTATTGGGTGGGCTTTGATTGTGCTTTTCCTGCATGAAGGAAGAAGGGAGTTAGACTAGATAACCCATGCAGTCTCTCTCAACTGTGTTGTTGTGGTTGATGGTCATCTGCTGGGGGTGCTTTGATTGTGCTTTTCTGACACAGCAGGAGGATACACTAGATGGCCCGTGTGGTCTCTTCCAACTGTTTTGTTGTTGTTGTGGTTGATGGCCATCTGCTGGGGTGCTCTGATTGTGCTTTTCCTACATATCAGGAAGATAGACTAGATGGCCCATGTGGTCTCTTCCAATTGTGTTGTTTTTATTGTTGTTGTGGTTGATGGCCATCTGCTGGGGGTGCTTTGATTGTGCTTTTCCGACATAGCAGGAGGATAGACTAGATGGTCCATGTGGTCTCTTCCAAGTCCACAATTTTATTACTACTCTATAGACATGCTACCATCTATGAAGCTGGATGGCTCCTATCAAATGATAGATTGATAATTAAAATAGCATACGTTTGTTTATATTTATTTACAGTATTTATTTATATCCCGCCCTCCTCTCCCTGAAGGGGACTCAGGGTGGATCACAGAACACATTCAGTGCCGTTATACACTGATAGGACGGACACAGTACATAGATAGAGGTATATATAGCCTTTTCCCATCTTCGGCGTCTTGGAGGTTGTGCTCGATTCCGGCCACAGGGGGGTGCTGTGGCTCCATCCACCACGCCAAAACTCTTCACAGACTTCCTCCTTTTGATTGAATCGCTGGCATTTCCTGGTATTTATTTATCTTCTCACTGCTGTTTTCAATCCGCTCACCAACCGGCTTCAAACTGCTAACCTTTCGATAGGCAAAACATAGTGCAGCTGGTGGTTCAGTTTTTTGTGAAAGTCTTTCTTTTCCCTTCTGTCAGCCCCGGAAGTCCTGAGTGGCGGTCCGTACGCCCATCCGGCCGACTGGTGGTCTATGGGGGTCCTGCTGTTTGCACTGGCGACTGGGAAGGTATGGATTACGCATCCTCTCCGTTCGATGACATTAATGGGTTCCCCTCCCCATGCGTTGACACACGCACAAAGACTGCAGCCACGCAAGAACCGGGAGACGCAGTTCTAGCTTCTCCCTTGATCTCTGTGTTTTCCACCACAGTTCCCAGTTCCTCCGGAGAAGGACCACGTCAGCATGCTGGAAAGTGTGAAAAACTGCAGCTACACCGTCCCGTCCTCGCTCGGCCTTGGGCTGCGCCTTCTCCTCAGTGAGGTAAGCACATTTCGCAGGGCCTTGTTTACAAAATTCAAAATATATTCTGCCTTCCTGTTGCATAACAGATCAAGAAACGAGACCATAAGATTAAATCCACCACACTGGACTGTAGGAAAAACAATCCTTGTTTATTGATGAAAAATTGGTTACAAAAGAAAGGTAAATGCAAAGTCAAAAAGCCACAATAGAAACACAGCAGTCAGTAGAATCTCTGAACTTGAGCAAAATTCCAAAAAGCCACAATACAAGAACCAGGAACCTGTTAGCCTCTCGCTAACCATGAACTTGAAAACGAGAAGCCTCTGGGATTACCGGCCATGGAACACAGGAATTCTGCCAAGGCACAACCGCAGTCCAAAACATTGCTTGATCTAAAGAGACACCCGGAAGGAGGCCCCTTAAACCAAAGAAACTATTCCTTGAAACGCCCCTTGACTTTGAAGCCTGGGCCTGTCTCTCCTGTAAACGATTTGACCTTCGTAGAAACTGTGAAACATTTCTGTCTCTAACTATCTGTTCTCTTCGGTCCTCATTAAAAAACCCAGGTGGAGAGATATCACGGCTAGCTTCCAAAACATTTTCCTCCAGCTGTTCAGTTTCACTTTCCTCGCCGCTGACCTCAGCATCAACAACAGATTCCACACTGTCAGGGTCAGGGAGAGCTTGCTCAGTTGGAAACACTATCAGAGAATCCGGTTCACACAGATCAGGATCAGGCTGAACCCCAACACTTCCTGGGTTGAAATGTCCCAAATGTGGAATGAAGAAGCGCTTGAGAGCGACGCTCATGGTGTTCATTGTGACTCTCATTTAATCGTGCTCAACTCTCGTTTTAACAGCAATTGTCACGAAACTGTGCTTGATTGACTTCTGTTTGGCGGTGTTTATAGTGAAAAGGTTTTGATTGACTCAAACATTACTCTCACTTTAATGGTACTTATAATGACCTAGCCGTCCCCTGCCACGTGTTGCTGTGGCCCATCTTAGTAATATAATATATTATAATAATTATTATAATATAAGCCTTTATTAGCATATAAATATAATATAATTATAATTATAATATAATTATAATAAGTTAATAATAAGATAATTAATGTGCACCCTGATTTCGAGCTTCCCCTTTGACTATGGCTCAGCACTAAGACGATCTAATAATAATAATAATAATAATAATAATAATAATAAGTGTATATGTGTGTGTGTATATTTGTATATATGTGGTTTTGCACATGCATTGTAATTGGTTTTTGTGGCTTTTTAAGTCTCTTCTTCTGTGTTTGTCAGTGTTTTTATGAGTGATGGTCACTTGTTGGCCTGAGAGGTGTCTTGTGTCCAAATTTGGTGTCAATTTGCCCAGTGGTTTTTGAGTTATGTTCACCCCACAAACGAACATGACATTTTAATTTATATAGATAAGTAAAAAACATCTAAGTAAAAAAGCACTTTAAAGGAATAGGTAAATCCAATTAGGTAAGAAGATAAGCATGAACATTTTAACCTATTATTTATTTTTTGGCTTTTAAACTCTCTTCTGTTGTGTTTTTCATTGTTTTTATGAGTGATGGTCACTCCTTGGCCTGAGAGGTGTCTTGTGTCCAAATTTGGTGTCAATTCGCCCAGTGGTTTTTGAGTTATGTTAATCCCACAAATGAACATAACATTTTTATTTATATAGATAAGTAAAAAAACATCTAAGTAAAAAGCACTTTAAAGGAATAGGTAAATCCAATTAGGTAAGAAGATAAGCATGAACATTTTAACCTATTATTTATTTTTTTGCTTTTAAACTCTCTTCTGCTGTGTTTTTCATTGTTTTGATGAGTGATGGTCACTCTCTGGCCTGAGAGGGGTCTTGTGTCCAAATTTGGTGTCCATTCGCCCAGTGGTTTTTGAGTTATGTTCATCCCACAAACGAACATTACATTTTTATTTATATAGAAGATAGGCTTTGATTTGAATGTTGCTCATTTTAACGATGTGGGAAGGTAAATGATGCTCTGTGCAGTCATGCTGGCCACATGACCTAGGAGGTGCCTCTGGGCAATGCTGGCTCTTTGGCTTAGAAATGGAGATGAGCACCAGTCTGTATCTGTGTTTTGTTGTGTCTAGGCATTGAATGTTTACCTTGTATATGCTGGAATCCACCCAAGTTCCCTCGAGGAGATGGGACGGAATACAAATGAAGTGTTGTTGTTGTTGTTGTTGTTGATGCCCAGCTGCTGTGCCCGGACCCTCAGCGGCGCCTGCGCTACCTGCACCACTTCCGCGGCCACCTCTTCTTCCGGGGCATGACCTTTGATGCCGAGATCCTCCGCAAGCAGCCGGTGGACTTTGTCCTGGGCCTCCAGCGGGCCGCCGAGACCCCCATGGACTCCGCCGCCTTCTCCGACTTTGACCTGGACCTGGCCAGCCCCTCCGGACAGCCCTGCCCCGGTTGACCACCCTTGGAGACCCCCCCCTCCTGCCCCCCCCCCCCCCCACGAACGCCATGGATCACTGTGAAGAACCTCCTGCGCCGAGCAAACCCTCAGGACGCCGCACCAGGCCACTCAGGAACTGGGATCTCAGGGACACCACTGGGCACAACTGGGAGAGGGTCACTCGGGGTCGCCCCCCTTTGACCCCTCCGCTATGCAAGGAACATGGGGAGGTCCCCCACATCCGGGATTTCCATTCCCTCATCCCTCAGTCTTCCATCTCAAAGGAAACTGACCTTTCTTCTCACCCTTTTCTGCCTTCCTCTTTTCTTTCTCCTTCTTCTTCCTCCTCCCCCTCTTTCTCTTCCTCCTCTTCCTCCTCCTCTTCCTCTTTTTCCTCCTCCCTCTCTTTCTCTTCCTCCATCTCTTCTTCTCGTCTTCTTCTTCTTCTTCTTCTTCTTCTTCCTCCTCCTCTCCTTCCTCCTCCTCCTCCCTCTCTTTCTCTTCCTCCACCTCTTCTTCCTCCTCTTCTTCTTTTTCCTCCTCTCCTTCCTCCTCCAAGGAACATGGGGAGGTCCCCCACATCCGGGATTTCTATTTCCTCATCCCTCTCTCCTTCCTCTATCTTGCGGTCTTCTATCTCAAAGGAAACTGGCCTTTCTTCTCTCTCTTCTCCTTTTCTGCTTTCCTCTTTTCCTCCTCCTCCTCTTCTTCTTTTTCCCCTTCTTCCTCCTCCCTTTCTTTCACTTCCTCCTCTCCTTCTTCCTCCTCCTCCTCCTCCTCTTCTTCCTTCTTCTTCCTCCCCCCCCCTCTTTCTCTTCCTCCTTCTCTCTCCTCTCCTTCTTCCTCCCCCCTCCCCCCCTCTTTCTCTTCCTCCTCCTCTTCTTCCTTCTTCCTCCTTCTTCCTCCTCCTCCTCCTCTCCTTCTTCTTCCTCCTCCCCCCTTTCTCTTTCTCCTCCTCCTCTTCTTCCTCCATCTTTCTCCTACTCTCCTTCTTCTTCCTCCTTCCCCCTTTTCTCTTCCTCCTCCTCCTCTTCTTCTTCCTCCTTCTTCCTCCTCCTCTCCTTCCTCCTCCTCCCCCGCTTTCTCTTCCTCTTCCTCCTCTTCTTCTTCCTCCTCTCCTTCTTCTTCCTCCTCCCCCTCTTTCTCTTCCTCCTCCTCTTCTTCCTCCTCTCCTTCTTCCTCCTCCTCCCCCACTTTCTCTTCCTCCTCCTCTTCTTCTTCCTTCTTCCTCTTTCCTTCTTCTTCCTCCTCCTCTTCCTCGTCCCCTTTCTCCATCTCCTCCTCCTCTTCTTCCTCCTCCCCCTCTTTCTCTTCCTCCTCTTCTTCTTCCTTCTTCTTCCTCCTCTACTTCTTCTTCCTCCTCCTCTTCCTCCTCCCCCTCTTTCTCCATCTCCTCCTCCTTCCTCCTCTTCTTCCTCCTCCCCCTCTTTCTCTTCCTCCTCCTCTTCTTCCTTCTTCTCCTTCCTCCTCTCCTTCTTCCTCATCCTCTTCCTCTTCCTCCTCCTCTTCTTTCTCCTCCTCTTCTTCTTCCTCTTCTTCTTTTTCCTCCTCCTCTTCTTCCTTTCCTTACTTCCTCCTTTCCTTTTTCCTTCTCTTCTCCTTCTTTTTTTCTTCCTCCTTTCCTCCTTTTCTTCTTCTTCTTCTTCTCTCTCTCTCTCTCTCTCTCTCTCTCTCTCATAATGTCTTCCCTTTCTTCCCCTTACTTTGTTTCCTCCCTCATTTTCCATGCTTCCTTTATCTGTCATTTCTTCCTTTTCTTTTCCCTTCTTCCTTCCTACCTTTTGGACATTTATTTCCTCTTTCCTTCCTTTCTTTCTCTCCTTCCTCCCTTTTTCTTTTTTTCCCTTCCTTCCTTCCTTTTTCCTTCTCTACTATGCAAAAATGCAGGGCAGACTCTCTCTTTCCCCCACGGAGTCTCTTTCTTATCCCTTTTATTTCCCTCACACGTCATTCCTTTCTATGTTTTCCATTAAAAAACAATAACAAAAGAATCAATAAATCTCTTTGCAATTGTTTTCTCTCTCTCTTTGCATTTGACTTTGAGTTCTTGGTTGAATAGAGAGCAAAGTTTCAAACCATTTTAGGAAGCTGCATTTAATTGAAACTAAAATACTATATATATCTTAGTATTAATATAATAAATATTTATTATATTCTAATAATAAGATAATCAATTCACACCCTGATTTTCAGCTTCCCCTTTGGCTTTGGCTCACACTAAGACGATTAACTATTATTATGGGTTGTTGTAGGTTTTTTTGGGCTATACAGCCATGTTCTAGAGGCATTCTCTCCTGACGTTTCGCCTGCATCTATGGCAAGCATCCTCTGAGGTGGTGAGGTCTGCTGGAACTAGGAAAAAGGGTTTATATATCTGTGGAATGACCAGGGTGGGACAAAGGACTCTTGTCTGCTGGAGCTAGGTGTATTCGGGCTATATGGCCATGTTCTAGAGGCATTCTCTCCTGACGTTTCGCCTGCATCTATGGCAAGCATCCTCAGAGGGAGTGAGGTCTGTTGGAACTAGAAAAATGGGTTTATAGATCTGTGGAATGATGACCAGGGTGGGACAAAGGACTCTTGTCTGCTGGAGCGAGGTGTGAATGTTTCAACTGACCACCTTGATTAGCATTTGATGGCCTGGCAGTGCCTGGAGCAATCTTTTGTTGAGAGGTGATTAGGTGGCCATGAAAGCCTTTGACAACTATTTATTATTATTATTATTATTATTATTATTTGAAACACCACAAGATGAGTCCACAGCAGACACTCTACTTGCTGTTGTATTTGATCCCAATCATGTTGGACCCTTCCCAAGTGTCTAGGTCTGTGTGATGTATTGGCGAATAATGCATACAGATCCCAGTAGGATGGCCTTTTGCAGCCGACAGGTGCAATTTTGACAGTGCTGATTGTGTTTAAGTGCAGGCCAAGGTCTTGAGGCACTGCACCCAGTGTGCCCATCACTGGGACCCCCTTGACTGGCTTGTGCCAGAATCTTTGCAGTTCAACCTTTAAATCCACATATCATTTCAGCTATTATTATTATTATTATTATTATTATTATCTATGTATATAATAAAAGTGTTTGTATGCAGAGGGAGGATGGTGTATGTGGCAGCTTTCTGACGGACCTGGATCAAACTAGGCACACATAACCCCCATGACCCCCTTTACATCCTAGTGAGGTTTGGGGGAGGATGGACAAAGGTTGATGGGATTTGTAGTACTTTCCCACCCTTCGGTTCCCACAGACCACTTTGGCCCCAAACAAAGACTGATAAAGACCAAACTTGGCACCCATAACCCCCATGACCCCCTTTATGTCCTGGTGAGGTTTGGGGGAGGACGGACAATGGATGATGGGATTTGTAGTACTTTCCCACCCTTCGGTTCCCACAGACTACTGCAGCCCCCAACAAAGACCAATAAAGACCAAACTTGGCACACAGAGCCCTCATGACCCAC
>NC_090031.1:35081715-35096715 GCF_037176765.1 Anolis sagrei
TCAAAGAGGAGGCCTCCCCAGTTCTGACTTGAGGGGATTGAACCTGAGACCGGTTCCTTGCACCCTTCCGCCTTTGTACGCCACACCAAAGCCAACTTCCCGAGTAAAACTGTCCCTGCAACAGCAGGAAACTGAAATCTTCCTGACTTGACACCACGCCGGGATGTATAAATATCTCACTCTGATCTGCTTTTAGAGCAAGCACCTTGTCGGGTTTTCTGGCAAGAAATCGTGGCGTGGGGGGGGGGGGGGGGGGAAAGGTTTATTTATATACACCCACCTCATGAAATATTAACCTGGCTTTTGGTTCTGGCTTTGCAAAAGCATTTGAGGCTGCATTTAAGAGACGCTTTCTGCAAGCAACCTTGATGCCCACCTAAGTTCCAATATATTTAGTTATCTTCCATACACATCATAAGAGTGAAAATATAGGTTTATATGTGGCTGCGGTGTCCACTTACGGAAACAACGGCCACAAATAGATATAGCTGCCACTACTCGGGAGACACCCATGTCCCTCCCTCCAATGACACTGCAGGTTATGGTGAGTGCCCTGCCCATGTCCTCCACCAACACAACACTGCCCACCACCCAAATGAAGGCTTTCAAACGGGGAGAATTCCATCCTAGATTGTATGTGTTTCCTCCACCACAGACATCCCAGTGAGCAGGAGACACCCATGCCCTCCCTCCAATGACATTGCAGGTTATAGTGAGTACAATACCAATCTCCTCCACCAACACCACACTGCCCACCACCCAAGGGAAGGCTTTCAGACAGGGAGAATTCCATCCTAGATTGTATGTGTTTCCTCCACCACAGGCAACCCAATGAGCAGGAGACACCCATGCCCTCCCTCCAATGATATTGCAGGTTATAGTGAGTACCATGCCAATCTCCTCCACCAACACTACACTTCCCACCACCCGAGGGAAGGCTTTAGGACAGGGACCATTCCATTCTAGATTGTATGTGTTTCCTCCACCACAGGCATCCCAGTGAGCAGGAGACACCCATGTCCCTCCCTCCAATGACATTGCAGGTGATGGTGAACAAAATAAACATGTCCAAGAGCCCTGCCCATGTCCTCCACCCAGACCTTACTGCCCACCACCCAAGGGAAGGCTTTAGAACAGGGACCATTCCATCTTAGATTGTATGTGTTTCCTCCACCACAGGCATCCCAGTGAGCAGGAGACACCCATGTCCCTCCCTCCAATGATATTGCAGGTTATAGTGAGTACCATGCCAATCTCCTCCACCAACACTACACTGTCCACCACCCAAGGGAAGGCTTTCATTTGGGGACATTTCCATCCTTTATTGTATGTGTTTCTTCCACCACAGACACCCCAGTGAGCGTCTCCATTCCATGGCCCTCCCTCCACTGATATTGCAAGTTATAGTGAGCGAAATAAACATGTCCAAGAGCCCTGCCAATGTCCTTCACCAACACTGCTTAGCCGGTATCGCACCATCTAACATCCGCCGGGAAGTTGCAGCCAATAGTGAAAGGACCAAAGCAGAGACATCTCCAGCTCATCCCTTGTTTGGGTATCAGCCAGCACGTCAATGACTTAAATCAAGACATAGTTTTCTAAGATCTACAGAGACACCAGCAAGCGAGAGTCCAAAAGTGGCAGGGGTAGCAGCCAATAGTGAAAGGACCAAGGCAGAGACATCTCCAGCTCATCCCCTGTTTGAGTATCAGCCGACACGTTAACGACTTAAATCAAGAAATAGTTTTCTAAGATCTACAGAGACACCAGCAAGCGAGAGTCCAAAAGTGGCAGGGGTAGCAGCCAATAGTGAAAGGACCAAGGCAGAGACATCTCCAGCTCATCCCTTGTTTGGGTATCAACCAGCACGTCAACGACTTAAATCAAGAAATAGTTTTCTAAGATCTACAGAGACACCAGCAAGTGAGAGTCCAAAAGTGGCAGGGGTAGCAGCCAATAGTGAAAGGACCAAGGCAGAGACATCTCCAGCTCATCCCTTGATTGGGTATCAGCCAGCACGTCCACGACTTAAATCAAGACATAGTTTTCTTAGATCTACAGAGACACTCGCTGGAACACCTCAGCAAGCGAGAGTCCAAAAGTGGCAGGCTCAAACCCAGAATCTTATACCAAATGAGAGACTCCCCGCTGGGCACACAGAAGACGGGGCGACTTGGAAGGCGCTGAAAAGACTGCGCTCTGGCACCACGAAATGCAGAGCCAATCTTAAGAAATGGGGCCACCAAGTGGAGTCCACGACATGCGAGTGTGGAGAAGAGCAAACCACTGACCACCTGCTGCAACGCAACCTGAGCCTTGCCACATGCATGATGGAGGACCTCCTTGCGGCAACACCAGAGGCACTCCACGTGGCCAGATATTGGTCAAAGGACATCTAATCAACTACCAAGTTTGCAAACTTTGTGTTTTGTCTGTCTGTCTGTCTGTTTGTTTGTTTTGTTAAAAATGCAATACAACTATTTGGTTTGCTCCTGAATAAATAAATATACCAGGAAAAGACCTTCAAATGAGGCTGGAGGAATGGTCCTGAGAAGGACCCCTGCCAGTGGGATTTTTATTTATTTGTCGTGTCAGAACAACCAGTCAAATTATATTACATTTCTAACAGAGCAAAGCAAACAAGCAGATTACAAAATTTGTGAGTATGAGAGTTGAGTAAATGTCCTTTGACCAGTGTCTGGCCACTTGGAGTGCCTCTGGTGTTGCTGCAAGAAGGTCCTCCCTTGTGCATGTGGCTGGGCTCAGGGTGCATTGCAGCAGGTGGTCAGTGGTTTGCTCTTCTCCACACTCGCATGTCGAGGATTCCACTTTCTGGCCCCATTTCCGAAGGTTGGCTCTGCATCTCGTGGTGCCAGAGCGCAGTCTGTTCAGCACCTTCCAGTCTTCTGTGTGCTCAGGGGGGAGTCTCTCATTTGGTATCAGCCATTGGTTGAGGTGCTGGGTTTGAGCCTGCCACTTTTGGACTCTCGCTTGCTGAGGCGTTCCAGCGAGTGTCTCTGTAGATCTTAGAAAACTATTCCTAGATTTAAGTCGTTGACGTGCTGGCTGATACCCAAACGGGATGGGCTGGAGATATCTCTGCCTTGGTCCTTTCACTATTGGCTGCTACTTCCCGGCAGATGTCAGGTGGTGCAATACCGGCTAGACAGTGTAATTTTTCCAGTGGTGTAGGGCGCAGGCACTCCATGTCTCATTAAGAGCCACATCCACTGCTTTAGTGTGGTGAGATGTGTTCCACACTGGGCATGCGTACTCAGCAGCAGAGTAGCACAGCGCAAGTAGCACTGCCCTTGCGCTGTGCCAGTGGGATGAGATGGTCCTGAGAAGGATGAGAAGCCCCTTCCAGGTTTCGTGGAGTCCTCCTTCCAAAGCCTGGTCAGCACCTTGGACAGCTCTTTGGACACATCCCTGAGCATGGAGGCCACCCATCTCCGTGGGGTCCGTGGGCCAAGGGCAGCCCATTCCTGGGAAGGGGGAGACCTGGCATGCCCCTCGGTCCCTCCCCTTGCAGACCTGGCGTGCCATTCCTCTCTCCTCTTTCCAAGCGGCTGGCCCGACAGCTCAGATTGTGCTGACGTTGACATGGCTTTGGGGAGACTCTGGGCTGACGTGCTGCTCTGGGCTTGGTGTATCTTTGTCAAGAAGGGAGACATCTCTGTCCTTCAGGCCTTCTCAAAATAGCTCCAGCGCTCAGAGAAAGCCAGTGTTCTGTTAAGCAGAAAGCGGATGGCCTCTTTGTTGTTGTTGTTGTTGTTGTTGTATATTCCATTTCTCTTCTTTGTTCCCTCTCCGTTGACCCTTTCTGTCCACTGACCCAAGATATAAACTCAACCAGAGTCTGGAACACATTGTTTTTACCCCCCGGTCTGAGTTCTTTCCTACTCGGGGTGAACACATTACAAATAACGTGGTTACATTTGAGAAGATGCTAACAAAACCACCTTTCAGATATGGGCGTCAGGACAAAGGGACTTTATGTTGTAGATCAGCCACCAGAGGCTGATGGGTTAACTGATGATTTGGAGAGGATTGTGAGCTTTCCTGTGGCACAAAGTGATGGGCTCTCAAGTCTGGGAATTTCAATTCTGGGAAATGATAGTTCTCTGTGAGAAAACCGGCTCAGAAAGTGCAGGGTCTCAAGGACATTCAGGGGAGTCAGAAGTAGCAACAGAAGATAAGATATTGAGTGAAGAGCTGAGCGATAAGGAGGATTTCCATGGGAACCCATCAGTAGCTATGTGGATCAACAAAGACCTTTGTTTACAAATCAGAGCTGAAAATAGTTTTTCAGGGGAGTCAGAAGTAGCAACAGCAGACAAGGAATCGAATGAAGAGCTGAGTGATAAGGAGGATTCCCATGGGGACCCATCAGTAGCTACAGAGATCAACAAAGATCTTAGTTTTTCAGGGGAGTCAGAAGTAGCAACAGCAGACAAGGAATCGAATGAAGAGCTGAGTGATAAGGAGGATTTCCATGGGAACCCATCAGTAGCTACATAGATCAACAAATATCTTAGTTTTCCAGGGGAGTCAGAAATAGCAACAGAAGATAAGATATTGAGTGAAGAGCTGAGCGAGAAGGAGGATTCCTATGGGAACCCATCAGTAGCTACAGAGATCAACAAAGAGCTTAGTTTTCAGGGGAGTCAGAAGTAGCAACAGAAGATAAAATATTGAGTGAAGAGCTGAGCAATAAGGATTCCCATGGGAACCCATCAGTAGCTACAGGGATCAACAAAGAGCTTAGTTTTCAGGGGAGTCAGAAGTAGCAACAGAAGATAAAATATTGAGTGAAGAGCTGAACAATAAGGAGGATTCCCTTGGGAACCCATCAGTAGCTACATAGATCAACAAATATCTTAGTTTTCAGGGGAGTCAGAAGGTAAAATACTGAGTGAAGAGCTGAGCGTTAAGGATTCCCATGGGAACCCATCAGTAGCTACATGGATCAACAAAGATCTTAGTTTTTCAGGGGAGTCAGAAGTAGCAACAGAAGATAAGATATTGAGTGAAGAGCTGAGCCCTTAGGAACCCATCAGTAGCTACAGAGATTAAAAAAGATCTTAGTTTTCAGGGGAGTCAGAAGTAGCAACAGAAGATAAGATATTGAGTGAAGAGCTGAGCGATAAGGAGGATTCCCACGGGAACCCATCAGTAGCTACATGGATCAACAAAGATCTTAGTTTTTCAGGGGAGTCAGAAGTAGCAACAGAAGATAAGATATTGAGTGAAGAGCTGAGCGATAAGGAGGATTCCCATCGGAACCCATCAGTAGCTACAGAGATCAACAAAGATCTTAGTTTTTCAGGGGAGTCAGAAGTAGCAACAGAAGATAAGATATTGAGTGAAGAGCTGAGCGATAAGGAGGATTCCCATCGGAACCCATCAGTAGCTACATGGATCAACAAAGATCTTAGTTTTTCGGGGGGTCAGAAGTAGCAACAGAAGATAAGATATTGAGTGAAGAGCTGAGCGATAAGGAGGATTCCCATCAGAACCCATCAGTAGCTACATGGATCAACAAAGATCTTAGTTTTTCAGGGGAGTCAGAAGTAGCAACAGAAGATAAGATATTGAGTGAAGAGCTGAGCGATAAGGAGGATTCCCATCGGAACCCGTCAGTAGCTACATGGATCAACAAATATCTTAGTTTTTCAGGGGGGTCAGAAGTAGCAACAGAAGATAAGATATTGAGTGAAGAGCTGAGCGATAAGGAGGATTCCCATCAGAACCCATCAGTAGCTACATGGATCAACAAAGATCTTAGTTTTTCAGGGGAGTCAGAAGTAGCAACAGCAAACAAGGAATCGAGTGAAGAGCTGAGTGATAAGGAGGATTCCCATAGGAACCCATTAGTAGCTACAGAGATCAACAGAGATCTTAGTTTTTCAGGGGAGTCAGAAGTAGCAACAGAAGATAAAATATTGAGTGAAGAGCTGAACAATAAGGAGGATTCCCATGGGAACCCATCAGTAGCTACATAGATCAACAAAGAGCTTAGTTTTCAGGGGAGTCAGAAGTAGCAACAGAAGGTAAAATACTGAGTGAAGAGCTGAGCGATAAGGATTCCCATAGGAACCCATTAGTAGCTACAGAGATCAACAAAGATATTAGTTTTCAGGGGAATCAGAAGTAGCAACAGAAGATAAAATATTGAGTGAAAAGCTAAGTGATAAAGAGGATTCCCATGGGAACCCATCAGTAGCTACAGAAATCAACAGAGATCTTAGTTTTTCAGGGGAGTCAGAAGTAGCAACAGAAGATAAGATATTAAGTGAAGAGCTGAGCGATAAGGAGGATTCCCATAGGAACCCATCAGTAGCTACAGAGATCAACAAAGATCCTAGTTTTTTCAGGGGAGTCAGAAGTAGCAACAGAAGATAAAATATTGAGTGAAGAGCTGAGCGATAAGGAGGATTCCCATGGGGACCCATCAGTAGCTACAGAGGTCAACAAAGATCTTAGTTTTCAGGGGAGTCAGAAGTAACAACAAAAGATAAGATATTGAGTGAAGAGCTACAGAGATCAACAAAGATCTTTGTTTACAAATCAGAGCTGAAAATAGATTGCGTCGTTCAGAGAGATTATGTGGGAAAGTTGTGAAGGAAATGAACAGGAAACGGAATGATTTTATGGGTGACTATTAAACCCCGTTGTTTACCTTAAGGTCAGTTCAGGCAATGCTGCATTAAAGTGAGAAGCTAAGCCTGAGTTTTCTTGCTAGTGGTTCAAGTGAAGTTTTGAATTTTGGATTATATATATATCCTGGAAGTTTTCTGTGTTCCTGTTCATGTACTCCTTTTTAAGTTTTACTTGCCTGTGTCTGTTTATATGCTGTGAATGAGGAGAAGAGCGGACTATATATATATATATATATATATATATATATATATATATATGTTAATATTATTAATGATGTGCTTCATTTCGAATAATGGATACCCAGCCTGCACTGCTTTGAAGAGCATACTGGATTTGAAATAGGAAATAGTCCATTCCAAAGCAGCGTGACTAGAGTGTGGTGGAGGCTCCTTCTTTGGAGCCTTTGAGTCTGAGGTTGGATGGCCATCTGTCGGGAGTGCTTTGAACGCAATTGTCCTGCTTCTTGGCAGAATGGGATTGGACTGGATAGTCCACAAAATCTCTTCCAATTCTAGGATTCTATGGTTCTATCTTGTGGTGGAGGCTCCTTCTTTGGAGGCTTTGAGTCTGAGGCTGGATGGCCATCTGTCAGGAGTGCTTTGAACGCGATTGTCCTGCTTCTTGGCAGAATGGGGTTGGACTGGATGATGATCCACAAAATCTCTTCCAACTCTAGGATTCTATGATTCTATCTTGTGGTGGAGGCTCCTTCTTTGGAGACTTTGAGTCCAAGGCTGGATGGCCATCTGTCGGGGGTGCTTTGAACGCGATTGTCCTGCTTCTTGGCAGAATGGGGTTGGATTGGATGATGATCCACAAAATCTCTTCCAACTCTAGGATTCTATGATTCTATCTTGTGGTGGAGGCTCCTTCTTTGGAGACTTTGAGTCCAAGGCTGGATGGCCATCTGTCAGGAGTGCTTTGAACGCCATTGTCCTACTTCTTGTCAGAATGGGGTTGGACTGGATAGTCCACGAAATCTCTTCCAGTTCTAGGATTCTATTATTCTATCTGGTGGTGGAGGCTCCTTCTTTGGAGGCTTTGAGTCTGAGGCTGGATGGCCATCTGTTGGGAGTGCTTTGAACGCGATTCTCCTGCTTCTTGGCAGAATGGGGTTGGACTGGATGATGGCCCACCAGGTCTCTTCCAACTCTAGGATTCCATAAGTGTCTTTTAAGTCCAAGAGAGCGAAAATGCAAGATGGTGGGCAACGTAAACAAATAGAAGGAAGTCTAAAATTGCAACAGCACAACAACAGAGAGGAAGCAGGCGGGGGACATCTAATTACCTCTCAACAAAAGTTTGCCCCAGGCACAGCCAGGCCATTGTATGCTAATGATCAGCTGAAACATTCCCACCTAGCTCCAGCAGACAAGAGTCCTTTGTCCCACCCTGGCCATTCCACAGATATATAAACCCTTTTTCCTAGTTCCAACAGACCTCACTACCTCTGAGGATGCTTGCCATAGATGCAGGCGAAATGTCAGGAGAGAATGCCTCTAGAACATGGCCATATAGCCCGAAAAAACCTACAACAAGGACATCTAATCACCTCTCAACAAAAGATTGGTCCACGCACTTCCAGGCTATCAAATGCTAATCAAGGTGGTCAGTTGAGACATTCACACCTAGCTCCAGCAGACAAGAGTCCTTTGTCCTACCCTGGTCATTCCACAGATATATACACCCTTTTTCCAGGTTCCAGCAGACCTCACTACCTCTGAGGATGCTTGCCATAGATGCAGGCGAAACATCAGGAGAGAATGCCTCTAGACCATGGCCCGAAATAACCAACAAAAACCCAAATAGAAGGAAATAGGGTGAGGAGAAAGGCCTGAGGTCAAGAAGGTCTGGCGGTTTTTACGATGTTTCAACTGACCACCTTCATTAGCATACAATAGCCTGACTGTGCCTGGGGCAAACTTTTGTTGAGAGGTAATTAGATGTCCCCGCCTGCTTCCTCTCTGTTGTTGTGCTGTTGCAATTTTACACTCCTAAAAATGGCTCCTCTGTTCTTCCCCCAGCTTCCCCCTTCCTCCTCTCTCCTGCCCCCCCCCCCCACCGCTTTCAGGTCGTATTGCATCCTGCGAAATACATATAATGACATCTGTGTTCAAAATTCTGGCTCGAAGGTCTGGCGGTTTTTATGATGCCTGCGGGAGAGGGAAAGCTTCCCGTCGTCGAGTTGCACAAAAGTGTCGTGGTTATGGGTATTTTTCCCCCTTTGGGCAAAGCAGAACAAGCCCACCCAGAGGGGAAGGGTCTCGGGGAGAAGCAACCTAGTTTGGCCTGAGATGATGACTTATTTATTTTATTTATTTACAACATTGATATGCCGCCCTTCTCACCCCAAGGTAGACTCAGAGCAGCTTGCAAGTTATATGCAAATACAATATATTATATTATTACACCTACTTGATTGGACATGGCTCTCAATAAATGTAAGAATGGCAAAGCAGCTGGCTTGGGTGATCTACGGATGGAACAAATCAAGAACTTTGGCCCAAAAGCAAGGCGCTGGCTGCTGGAGCTGATGGACAACTGCACTGCATCCTGTCAGATCCCCAAAATCTGGAGGAAAGCAAGAGTCATCGCCATCTTGAAGCCAGGCAAAGACTGTAATGGCGCAAAAAGCTACAGACCAATCTCCCTGTTGTGCCACCTCTACAAAGTTCTGGAGAGACTTATTTTGCATAGAATTACGGGAAAAATAGACCCATGCTGGCTTCAGGAAAGGCAGAAGCTGCACATCGCAAGTGCTGAACCTGACTCCGCACAGAGAAGATGGCTTCGGAAGGCAGCAGATCACAGGAGCTGTCTTCATAGACCTGTCAGCAGCCTATGAGACTGTGAACCATTGCTGCCTCCTCCTGAGAAAAATGTATAGTATCACAAAGGACGACCACCTCACCTGCCTCATAGGAAACCTGCTACAAAACAGGAGCTTCTTTGTTGAGTTCCAGGGCCAGAGAAGCAGATGGCGGAAACAGAAGAACGGCCTGCCTCAGGGGAGTGTGCTTGCCCCATCCATGTTCAACATCTACACAAAGGACCAGCCACTGCCAGAAGACACAGAGAGCTTCATCTATGCTGATGATCGTGCCATCACCGCTCAAGGAAATCAGCTACCAAACAGGAGCTTCTTTGTTGAGTTCCAGGGCCAGAGAAGCAGATGGCGGAAACAGAAGAACGGCCTGCCTCAGGGGAGCGTGCTTGCCCTATCCATGTTCAACATTGACACAAATGACCAGCCACTGCCAGAAGGGATGGAGAGTGTCATCTATGCTGATGATCGTGCCATCACCGCTCAAGCAGGGAGCTTTGAGATGGTAGAACAGAAGCTCTCCGAAGCTCTAGGTGCTCTTACTGCCTATTACAGGGAAAACCAGCTGATCCCTAATCCATCTAAAACACAGACATGTGCTTTTCATCTCAAGAACAGAAAAGCATCCCGAGCTCTGAGGATTATTACCTGGGAAGGAATCCCATTGGAGCATTGCAGCGCACCCAAGTACCTGGGAGTCACTCTGGTCCATGCTCTTACCTACAAGAAGCACTGCCTGAACATCAAGCAAAAAGTGGGTGCTAGAAACAATATCATACAAAAGCTGACTGGCACAACCTGGGGATCACAACCAGATACAGTGAAGGCATCTGCCCTTGTGCTATGCTACCCTGCTGCCGAGTACGCATGCCCAGTGTGGAACACATCTCACCATGCTAAAACAGTGGATGTGGCTCTCAATGAGACATGCCACATTATCACGGGGTGTCTGTGCCCTACACCTCTGGAGAAATTACATTGTTTAGCCAGTATTGCACCACCTGCAATTGTCGTGCTGGTTAGAGGCCTAATCCAACCTGTGCCAAAAGAGAACGTTGTGTTTCATGGGTATCAGCTACTGATTCTGGGTTTGAGCCTGCCACTTTTGGACTCTTGCTTGCTGAGGTGTTCCTGCAAGTGTCTCTATTGATCTTAGGAAGCTATTTCTTGATTTAAGGCATTGTTGTGCTGGCTGATATCTGAACAGATGATAGGCCAGAGATGTCAATGCCTTGGTCCTTTCATTAATGGCTGCTACTTCCCGGCGGATGTCAGGTAGATCATCATCAGTTGTACCATCAGCCTCTACAACACTAGCAGACCTGTTTCAGCTGGTTAGAGGCCTAATCCAACCCGTTCCAAAAGAGAATGGTGTGTTTCATGGGTATCAGCCACTTTTGGACTCTTGCTTGCTGAGGTGTTCCTGAAAGTGTCTCTGTAGATCTTAGGAAGCTGTTTCTTGATTTAAGGCATTGTCGTGCTGGTTAGAGGCCTAATCCAACCCGTCCCAAAAGAGAACGTTGTGTTTCATGGGTATCAGCCACTGATTCTGGGTTTGAGCCTGCCACTTTTGGACTCTCACTTGCCGAGGTGTTCCTGCAAGTGTTTTTGTAGATCTTAGGAAGCTGTTTCTTGATTTAAGGCACTGTCGTGCTGGTTAGAGGCCTAATCCAACCTGTCCCAAAAGAGAACGATGTGTTTCATGGGTATCAGCCACTGATTCTGGGTTTGAGCCTGCCACTTTTGGACTCTTGCTTGCTGAGGTGTTCCTGCAAGTGTCTCTGTAGATCTTAGGAAGCTATTTCTTGATTTAAGGCATTGTTGTGCTGGTTAGAGGCCTAATCCAACCTGTCCCAAAAGAGAACGTTGCGTTTCATAGGTTACATTCCCCCTGAAAACGTGGATCCGCATTTTGGGGGTACTCGTAGATTTGGTTCACTGTAAACAATGAGTGTATTTTCTCTCCGTAGCCCTAAGTTACATCTCAGCCAAGGTCTGCTGCTTTCCCTGCGTGCCTGGTCTGCTCCTGGATGACTGTGTTTTCTTTTCTTCTCCTTAGACGCCGAGTGTTGTAGTCGAGCCAGCCGAAGCCAAATCCTGAGAAGGATGCTTTCAGTTCCAAGTGAGACCCAAGAGGTAAGTCAATATTATTTTTTGCCCAAAAGGAAATTTAGATTGTGTTTACATCTGGGGTGTTTGCAAAGAAACCAGCGAGGACCGCATTGCCTCCTTCCAAACGTAATATTTACTCAGCTGGGGACCCAAGTTCAGCTGTTTCTACTACCAAGGCGTTATTTTAGCAGTTCCTTAAGGAAAGGGAGGCGGGGGTGGCCAAGCGGATGCAGGCGGGGGCCTTGACAGAGGGGAAGGTCAGTATTGGCAAGGCCTGCTCAGAGGTGGCTCTAGGTAGTTTTCAACGGTAAGCAAACAGTATTTTGGCGTGCCCCCCCCCCAACCTGTTTGTCATGGGAGTTCTGTGTGCCATATTTGGTCCAATTCCATCGTTGGTGGAGTTCAGAATGCTCTTTGATTGTAGGTGAACTAGACATCCCAGGAACTACAACTCCCAAATGTCAAGGTCTATTTCTCCCCAAGAGTGCCCCTGGGCAACATCAACTCTACTGTGAATGCTTACTTTGCGTAATGGTTGAGCCGCTTCTGGGTCTGCTCAAAGTGAGGCATAAGACAGATGTGGAGGGTACGGTACATCTCGACTTTTCACAGTTCCTGGATTATATATCCGGACTAGCGGGCCCCTGCCATGCGTTGCTGTGGCCCAATCAGTATATATGTGTTTTGTGTGTGTGTGTATATATGTGTGTGTGTGTGTGTGTTTATGTGTGTATATATTTGTGTATCTGTGTATATATGTGTTTTTGCTCACACACACACACACACATATATATTTGGGTGTGCATATGTGTGTGTGTAGATGTGTATATATTTGTGTATCTGTGTATATATGTGTGTTTGCACACACACACACACACACATATATATGGGTGTGCATATGTGTGTGTGTAAAGATATGTATATATGTGTGTATATATTTGTGTGCTTGTATGTGTACATGTATATTGTGTATAAGTGTGTGCTTGTCTATATACATATTTGTGTTTATATAAGTGTGCATGTATGTGTGCATGTATGTGCTTTGTATGTGCTTGAGTATATATACACATATATGTATGTGTGCATGTGCATATGTATGAGTGTGTGTGTATATGTATGTATGTATACACACACACACACACATATATATATATATAGAGAGAGAGAGAGAGAGAGAGAGAGTTTTTAAGTCCATTCTGCTGGGTTTTTATTTTTGTATTTTTAGGGGTGATGGACACTTGTTGGACTGTTAGGTGTATTGTGTCAAAATTTCGTGTCAATTCGTCCAGTGGTTTCTGAGTTATGTTAATCCCACAAACAAGCATTACATTTGGTGGGTGAATGCCCACCAAACCCTTCCAGTATTTTCTGTTGGTCATGGGAGATCAGTGTGCCAAGTTTGGTTCAAGTCTATGGTTGGTGTTCAGAATGCTCTTTGATTGTAGGTGAACTAGAAATCCCAGCAACTACAACTTCCAAATGACTATAGATAATAGATAGACAGACAGACAGACAGACAGTTAGATAGATAGATAGATAGATAGATAGATAGATAGATAGATAGATAGATAGATAGTCATTTGGGAATTGTAGTTGCTGGGATTTCTAGTTCACCTACAATCAAAGAGCATTCTGAACTCCACCAACCATAGACTTGAACCAAACTTGGCACACTGATCTCCCATGACCAACAGAAAATACTGGAAGGGTTTGGTGGGCATTTGCCTTGAGTTTGGGAGTTGTAGTTCACCTACATCCAGACATCACTGCGGACTCAAACAATGATGGATCCAGACCATATTTGGCGTGAACACTCAGTATGGCATGAATACTCAATATAGATCAAGAGGGAAGGTAACAGCGCTCCATGCAGTCCTGTCAGTGGCCACATGACCTTGGAGACGTCTATGGACAATGCTGGCTCTTTGGCTTAGAAATGGAGATGAGCATCAGAGTCCCAGAATCCGACTCGACTGGACTAAATGTCAAGGGGAAACTTTTGCCTTTACCATAACTGTATACTCAATTCACTTCTGGAACGATAAATATATACCGTATGTTGAGGTCCCCCAAAAGATCCGTCCTGTTTGCTTGCTCCATTCTCTCCCAACTCTGATCAGAAAAACCAGCAAGGGACTCTCACCACCCTCCATCCAATCCGGGCCGCTCGCTGTTGCTGGCCGTCTAAATTTAGATTCCAGGCTGAAGCTCAGAGGGAGAAAGAAAGAAAGGGAAAAAATAAACCCCCATTAAAATAAGACAGACTCCCTTGCAGCCAACGCGTCTCCCTTGGGAATGGAGCAGAGTTTATTTAAGACCTTCTAGAGAGAAAAAAAAGAAAGAAAGAAAGCCAAGCGAGACTCGGCTTGTGCAGACAGGCAATCTGGGAAATGTTTGGGTATTTATGCTGGCAAAAGGAATGGAAAAGCTTGCCGCGGTGCCACAGCTTGTCCTCCGTCATCGAGGAATGTTGTGGGTTAAGAGTCGGGATGCTGAACTACGACTAGGCTCGACTTTTCAACTTTCCTCATGGTTCAGGAATAGCCTCCTTGGTTCAGTTTTCGGTTCAATGTGTTGGACCAAATAAACCTTAGAATGTGCTCTTTAACTACCACTTTTCCACATAATCACCAGACAATTGGATACATTTCTGCCAACAATGGACAGGTTTTCTGAAGCCATCATGGAAGAAGTTTGTGCACTTTCATTTCAGGCATTAGCATCCTGGGTCCCCATCGTGCACAGATCTTCCAGTCACCAAGCAAAGCAATGATGTGACCCACACGTTCTTGTGAAATGCCGATTATGCTTGAAATTTCTCTCTGAGTGATACAACCATCGTCCTGAATCAATCTGTCAACTACCACTATTCACTTTTCCACATAATCACCAGACAATTGGATACGTTTCTGCCAACAATGAGCAAACACGATTCACTTTTCCACATAATCACCAGACAATTGGATACGTTTCTTTCAACAATGGACAAGTTTTCTGAAGCCATCATGGAAGAAGTTTGTGCACTTTCATTTCAGGCATTAGCATCCTGGGTCCCCATTGTGCACAGATCTTCCAATCACCAAGCAAAGCAATGAGGTGACCCACACGTTCTTGTGAAATGCCAATTATGCTTGAAATTTCTCCATGAGTAATATGATGATCGCCCTGAATCATTCTGTCAACCTTTTGCTTCTGAAACTTGGTGGTTGCTGTCACAGGGCGTCCAACTTTTCACTTTAACAACACAACCGTTCAATGCTAAGGCTTCAGGACAAAACGTTACTGTAGAGGAGAGTCTACTGAACAAGCCAGTACCTGCTGCATACCAGTAGTGCCATCTGTTGAGAAGTTATGAAGGTGGAGGCATTACTTTTCACTTTAACAACACAACCGTTCAATGC
>NC_090031.1:35101715-35241715 GCF_037176765.1 Anolis sagrei
TGTATGTGTTTCCTCCACCAAAGGCATCCCAGTGAGCAGGAGACACCCATGTCCCTCCCTCCAATGACATTTCACGTGATGGTGAGCACCATAAATGTGTCCAAGAGCCTTGCCAATGTCCCCCACCCACACTACACTGCCCACCACCCAAGGGAAGGCTTTCATTTGAGGGTAATTCCATCCTAGATTGTGTGTGTTTCCTCCACCACAGACATCCCAGTGAGCAGGAGACACTCATGTCCCTCCCTCTACTGACATTGCAGGTTATGGTGGACGTCGTAAACATGTCCAAGAGCCTTGCCCATGTCCTCCACCCACACCACACTGCCCACCACCCAAGGGAAGGCTTTCATTTGAGGATAATTCCATCCTAGATTGTGTGTGTTTCCTCCACCACAGACATCCCAGTGAGCAGGAGACACCCATGTCCCTCCCTCCAATGACATAGTGAGCGAAATAAACATGTCCAGGAGCACAGTCAATGTCCCCCACCCTCACCATGCTGCCCACTACCCAAAGGAAGGCTTTCAAATGGGGACAATTCAATCTTAGATTGTATGTGTTTCCTCCACCACAGACATCCCAGTGAGCAGGAGACACCCATGTCCCTCTCTCCAATGACATTGCAGGTTATGGTGAGAGCCGTAAAGGTATCCAAGAGCCCTGCCAATGTCCTCCACCCACACCACACTGCCCACCACCCAAGGGATGGACCTGGAGGGGTTTGAGGGGACTGACTCACCCTACTGGGAGTTGTAGTTTACCCACAACCAGGGAAACTGTGGCCTCCACTGACGATGGACCTGGAGGGTTTTGAGGGGACTGACTCACCCTACTGGGAGTTGTAGTTCACCCACAACCAGGGAAACTGTGGCCTCCACTGACGATGGACCTGGAGGGGTTTGAGGGGACTGACTCACCCTACTGGGAGTTGTAGTTCACCCACAACCAGGGAAACTGTGGCCTCCACTGACGATGGACCTGGAGGGGTTTGAGGGGACTGACTCACCCTAGTGGGAGTTGTAGTTCACCCACAACCAGGGAAACTGTGGCCTCCACTGACGATGGACCTGGAGGGGTTTGAGGGGACTGACTCACCCTACTGGGAGTTGTAGTTCACCCACAACCAGGGAAACTGTGGCCTCCACTGACGATGGACCTGGAGGGGTTTGAGGGGACTGACTCACCCTACTGGGAGTTGTAGTTCACCCACAACCAGGGAAACTGTGGCCTCCACTGACGATGGACCTGGAGGGGTTTGAGGGGACTGACTCACCCTACTGGGAGTTGTAGTTTACCCACAACCAGGGAAACTGTGGCCTCCACTGACGATGGACCTGGAGGGGTTTGAGGGGACTGACTCACCCTACTGGGAGTTGTAGTTCACCCACAACCAGGGAAACTGTGGCCTCCACTGACGATGGACCTGGAGGGTTTGAGGGGACAGACTCACCCTAGTGAGAGTTGTAGTTTACCCACAACCAGGGAAACTGTGGCCTCCACCGATGATGGACCTGGAGGGGTTTGAGGGGACTGACTCACCCTAGTGGGAGTTGTAGTTCACCCACAACCAGGGAAACTGTGGCCTCACCGATGATGGACCTGGAGGGGTTTGAGGGGACTGACTCACCCTACTGGGAGTTGTAGTTCACCCACAAGCAGGGAAACTATGCCCTCCACCGATGATGGACCTGGAGGGGTTTCAGGGGACAGACTCACCCTACTGGGAGTTGTAGTTCACCCACAACCAGGGAAACTGTGGCCTCACCGATGATGGACCTGGAGGGGTTTGAGGGGACTGACTCACCCTAGTGGGAGTTGTAGTTCACCCACAACCAGGGAAACTGTGGCCTCACCGATGATGGACCTGGAGGGGTTTGAGGGAACTGACTCACCCTAGTGGGAGTTGTAGTTCACCCACAACCAGGGAAACTGTGGCCTCCACTGATGATGGACCTGGAGGGGTTTGAGGGGACTGACTCACCCTACTGGGAGTTGTAGTTCACCCACAACCAGGGAAACTGTGGCCTCACCGATGATGGACCTGGAGGGGTTTGAGGGGACTGACTCACCCTAGTGGGAGTTGTAGTTCACCCACAACCAGGGAAACTGTGGCCTCCACTGATGATGGACCTGGAGGGGTTTGAGGGGACTGACTCACCCTACTGGGAGTTGTAGTTCACCCACAACCAGGGAAACTGTGGCCTCCACCGATGGTGGACCTGGAGGGGTTTGAGGGGACTGACTCACCCTACTGGGAGTTGTAGTTCACCCACAACCAGGGAAACTGTGGCCTCTACTGACGATGGACCTGGAGGGTTTGAGGGGACTGACTCACCCTACTGGGAGTTGTAGTTCACCCACAACCAGGGAAACTGCGACCTCCACCGATGATGGACCTGGAGGGGTTTGAGGGGACTGACTCACCCTACTGGGAGTTGTAGTTCACCCACAACCAGGGAAACTGTGGCCTCCACCGATGGTGGACCTGGAGGGGTTTGAGGGGACTGACTCACCCTACTGGGAGTTGTAGTTCACCCACAACCAGGGAAACTGTGGCCTCCACCGATGATGGACCTGGAGGGGTTTGAGGGGACTGACTCACCGTAGTGGGAGTTGTAGTTCACCCACAACCAGGGAAACTTTGGCCTCACCGATGATGGACCTGGAGGGGTTTGAGGGGACTGACTCACCCTAGTGGGAGTTGTAGTTCACCCACAACCAGGGAAACTTTGGCCTCACCGATGATGGACCTGGAGGGGTTTGAGGGGACTGACTCACCCTAGTGGGAGTTGTAGTTCACCCACAACCAGGGAAACTGTGGCCTCAGCGATGATGGACCTGGAGGGGTTTGAGGGGACTGACTCACCCTAGTGGGAATTGTAGTTCACGCACAACCAGGGAAACTGTGGCCTCCACCAATGATGGACCTGGAGGGGTTTGAGGGGACTGACTCACCCTAGTGGGAGTTGTAGTTCACCCACAACCAGGGAAACTGAGGCCTCCACCGATGATGGACCTGGAGGGGTTTGAGGGGACTGATTCACCTACTGGGAGTTGTAGTTCACCCACAACCAGGGAAACTGTGGCCTCCACCGACGATGGACCTGGAGGGTTTGAGGGGACTGACTCACCCTAGTGGGAGTTGTAGTTCACCCACAACCAGGGAAACTGTGGCCTCCACCAATGATGGACCTGGAGAGGTTTGAGGGGACTGACTCACCCTACTGGGAGTTGTAGTTCACCCACAACCAGGGAAACTGTGGCCTCTACTGACGATGGACCTGGAGGGGTTTGAGGGGACTGGGAGTTGTAGTTTACCCACAACCAGAGAGCACACTCAACCCTACCGATGAGGCATCTAGAGCAAACTTGCCCAACATCACAAACTTTAAGGAGCTTTGCAGGGTTAACCTGGCATGATGGGAGTTGTAGTTCAACCATGACCCAATAAACAGAAGAATGGGAGGAAAAACTATAATTTTTTTTAATATTCGAAAACTTTTATTTTTTTTCTTCCAAATGAGCACCAACACAGATCGTCAAGAGGACAAAAACAATGCTTTCCTTTTCCTTCTAATACTGTACAATTATACAAACACACAACACGGAGAAGACACAAATAATAACAATAATAATAATAATAATAATTCAGAAAACAATTAAAACTCCAAACCGTTGGGACATTGATTGGACTGACGGCGAAGCCCCAAATGACCTGAAGAAGATGCCAAAATCATCGTCGTCGTCATAAAATACAAATCAAAACAAAACCCAAGAAAGAAGTATACACAAGTTTGTTTGTTTGTTTGTAAACAACGAGGGTGTCAACACGACAGGCTGGTATTAGAAATATATATATATTTATATTTATATATAGTCTTTTTTTTGTTTGGACGAGGAAATGAAATGATGCTAGGAACTGGATATATCAGGCCTGGGCAAATTTGGGCCCTCCAGGGGTTGTGGACTACAACTCCCATCATTCCTCACAGCCTCAGGCCCTTTCCTTTTCCCCCTCAGCCGCTTAAGCGGCTGAGGGGGAAAAGGAAGGGGCCTGAGGCTGTGAGGAATGATGGGAGTTGTAGTCCACAATGCCGTAAAGCTCTGTACCGCTCGGTATTGTTGTTGTTGTTCGTATCGGGGTGCCTTCAAGTTGTTTCTGGTTCACAGCACCCCCAAAAAGTCGGACTACATGACGCTCCTATTGGATTCGAACTCACGTCTCCGGAATCGTAGTGCCACTTTCGAACCACAATAAGCGGTCAGTATTATTGTGTTGTTGTCTGTGGGTTTTCCAGGCTGCCTGGCTATGTTCCGGAAGCATTCTCTCCTGATGTTTCACCCACATTGGTGGCAGGCATTCTCAGAGGTGGGGAGGTCTGTTGGGCAAGTGGGGTTTATATATCTGTGGAATGATGCCCATAACTCCCAATAAAGGATTCCCCCAGGCAGGCAGATAACACCTCCCAGCGAAGGATTCCCCCAGGCAGGCAGCTAACACCTCCCAATAAAGGATTCCCCCAGGCAGGTGGATAAAACCTCCCAACAAAGGATTCCTCCAGGCAGGCGGACAACACCTCCCAACAAAGGATTTCCCCAGGCAAGCAGATAACACCCGCCAACAAAGGATTCCCCCAGGTAGGCAGCTAACACCTCCCAAGAAAGTATTCCCCCAGGCAGGTGGATAACAGCCCCCAACAAAGGATTCCCCCAGGCAGGTGGATAACACCTCCCAGCGAAGGATTCCCCCAGGAGAGCAGCTAACACCTCCCAATAAAGGATTCCCCCAGGCATGTGGAAAACACCTCCCAGCGAAGGATTCCCTCAGGCAGGCAGATAACACATCCCAATAAAGGATTCCCCCAGGCAGGCAGATAACACATCCCAATAAAGGATTCCCCCAGGCAGGTGGATAACACCTCCCAACAAAGGATTCCTCCAGGCAGGCAGCTAAGACCTCCCAACAAAGGACTGTACCAGGCAGACAGATAACACATCCCAATAAAGGATTCCCCCAGGCAGGCAGCTAACACCTCCCAACAAAGGATTTCCCCAGGCAGGCAGCTAAGATCTCCCAACAAAGGATTCCCCCAGGCAGGAAGCAGCCAGGCTCTAAAGCTGCAAGGTCACTCAGTGCTAATCAAGGTGGCCAATCACAACATTCACACTTGCCTCAAGAAGATGAGAGTTTTTTCTCCCACTCTGGACATCATTCCACAGATATATAAACACTATTTTCGTAGTTTTCGACTCTGAGGATGCCTGCCACAGATGTGGGGGAAACATCAGGAGAGAATGCTTCTGGAACATGACCGGAAAGCCCAGAAAACCCACAGAAAGACCACGAAAGCCTTCGAAAACGCCGTTATCGTTTCTTCCGCGACCGAATACGAGCCAGGATCAGTTCCTCCCCGATCTAGGCCTCAAACGGTGCCGTTTTCGATACGAGAAATGTTTTTCGTCCGCGCAAAAAGCCCAGAGAGCCCGATTTCCAGGGAGGTCTGATCCGAACGGAGCTGGGAACGTCAGGGGAAGAGAAAAGAAGAAGAGCTTGAGAAAGAGACAAAAGGCACAAGGTTTTGCAGAAAATAGTATTCTTCTCATGCAAGTTAGCAGCAGCACGGCCTAAGCTGGGACGAGAGACTGAGAGCGGACGAGGGGAAGAAGTGTCGGAAAGCAATGCGTTTCCGGATCGGCTTCTACATTCAAGAACGCGCAACGACCCCCAAAAACATCCCTGAAATTATTAATATTATGAATTATGAGTCTCGCCTAACCGCGGCTTTTGCATCTCCTCCCGTCTGCAAATATGCGACTGTTTACGTTCTGCTCGGCTAGCAAAATAATAATAATCTAGATCGGGCATGGGGAAAGTTTGGTCTTTGAGTTGTTTTGGACTACAACTCCCACAATTCTTGGCCTCAGGCCCTTTCCTTTTCCCCCTCAGCCGCTTAAGATAACACATCCCAATAAAGGATTCCCCCAGGCAGGCAGCTAACCCCTCCCAACAAAGGATTCCCCCAGACAGGCAGATAACACCTCCCAACAAAGGATTCCCCCAGACAGGCAGATAACACCTCCCAATATAGGATTCCCCCAGGCAGACAGATAACATGTCCCAATAAAGGATTCCTCCAGGCAGCTAACACATCCCAACAAAGGATTCCCCCAGGCAGGCCGATAACACCTCCCAACAAAAGATTCCCCCAGGCAGGCAACTAATACCTCCCAACAAAGGATTCCCCCAGGCAGGCAGATAACACCTCCTAATAAAGGACTCCCCCAGGCAGACAGATAACATGTTCCAATAAAGGATTCCCCCAGGCAGGCAGATAACACCTCCCAACAAAGGATTCCCCCAGGCAAGCAGATAACACCTCCCAACAAAGGATTCTGCCAGGCAGGCAACTAAGACCTCCCAACAAAGGATTCCCCCAGGCAGGCAACTAACACCTCCCAACAAAGGATTCCCCCAGGCAGGCAGATAACACCTCCCAACAAAGGATTCCCCCAGGCAGGCAACTAAGACTTCCCAACAAAGGATTCTGCCAGGCAGGCAACTAAGACCTCCCAACAAAGGATTCCCCCAGGCAGGCAACTAACACCTCCCAACAAAGGGTTTCCCCAGGCAGGCAGATAACACCTCCCAACAAAGGATTCCCTCAGGCAGGCCAATAACACCTCCCAATAAAGGATTCCCCCAGGCAGGCCGAAAACACCTCCAAACAAAGGATCCCCCCAGCCAGGAATTGTGGGAGTTGTAGTCCAAAATAACTGGAAGACCACACTTTCCCCATGTGTGATCTAAATGAAAAGCACAAGGTTGCAAAACGACAACAATCCAAACATCCGGTTTCTCCAGGAAACTATACGATCCTTTCCCTTTAAATAATATTTGAAACAGGAAAATAGAATAACATTCGGGATTTTGCACATCCCCAAAACGGGTTCTCAGGAGCGGGAGGAGGAGGAGAAAGCACCAAATATATTATCCTTCAATTAAATAGTATTTACATTACCAAAAAGAATATAAATATACAGCTTTGCATGGGAAATAAGGATATGCTGTTGCCGGGAAAACAAAATAAAAATAAAAATTATATATATATATATGGTTCGGGGATATTTCGGAAGAGGGGGGAAAAAGCAAGGAAGAAGGGAAGGAAAAATCACTTCTTTTCGGGTTGTTCGTGCTTCAGAAGCATTATCTCCTGACGTTTCGCCCACATCTAGGGCAGGCACCCTTAGAGGTTGTGAGGTCTGTTGCAAACTAGGCAAGTGGGATCGAGATACCTGTGGAATGATGTCCAAGGTGGGAGAAAAAACTCTTTGTTGGATGCAATTAGCCGTCTTGATTAGCACCGAATGGCCTTGCAGCTTCAAAGCCTGGCTGGTTGCTGCCTGGGGGGAGGGATCCTTTCTTGGGAAGTGATTGCGGCAATCAGCCAGGCTTTGACACTGCAACCCAATAACAATAATTAGCATTGAATGGCCTTGCAGCTTCAAAGCCTGGCTGGTTGCTGTCTGGGGGAGGAATCTTTTCTTGGGAAGTGATTGCAGCAATCAGCCAGGCTTTGACACTGCAACCCAATAACAATAATTAGCATTGAGTGGCCTTGCAGCTTCAAAGCCTGGCTGACTGCTGCAATAACAACAATTATCATTGAATAGCCTTGCAGCTCCAAAGCCTGGCTGGTTGCTGCCTGGGGGAGGGATCCTTTCTTGGGAAGTGATTGCAGCAATCAGCCAGGTTTGACACTGCAACCCAATAACAATAATTAGATTGAATGGCCTTGCAGCTTCAAAGCCTGGCTGACCATTGCAATAGCAATAATCATCATTGAATGGCCTTGCAACTTCAAGGCCTGGCTGGTTGCTGCCTGAGAGAGGAATCTTTTATTGGGAAGTGATTGCAGCCATCAGCCAGGCTTTGAAGTTGCAATCCAATAACAATAATTAGCATTGAATGGCCTTGCAGCTTCAAAGCCTGGCTGATTGCTACAGTAACAAAATTATCATTGAATGGCCTTGCAGCTCCAAAGCCTGGCTGGTTGCTGCCTGGGAGGAGGGATCCTTTCTTGGGAAGTGATTGAAGCCATCAACCAGGCATTGAAGTTGCAACCCAATAACAATAATTATCATTGAATGGACTTGCAGCTTCAAAGCCTGGCTGATTGCTGCAATAAAAACAGTTATCATTGAATGGCCTTGCAGCTCCAAAGCCTGGCTGGTTGCTGCCTGGGGGAGGGATCCTTTCTTGGGAAGTGATTGCAGCAATCAGCCAGGCTTTGAAGCTGCAACCCAATAACAATAATTAGCATTGAATGGCCTTGCAGCTTCAAAGCCTGGCTGACCATTGCAATAGCAATAATCATCATTGAATGGCCTTGCAACTTCAAAGCCTGGCTGGTTGCTGCCTGAGAGAGGAATCTTTTATTGGGAAGTGATTGCAGCCATCAGCCAGACTTTGAAGCTGCAACCCATTAACAATAACTTGCAGCTTCAAAGCCTGGCTGATTGCTGCAATAACAATAATTATCATTGAATGGTCTTGCAGCTTCAAAGCCTGGCTGTTTGCTGCCTGGGGGAGGAATCCTTTCTTGGGAAGTGACTGCAGCAATCAGCCAGGCTTTGAAGCTCAACCCATTAACAGTAATTATCACTGAATGGCCTTGCAGCTTCAAAGCCTGGCTGATTTCTGCCATAACAATAATTATCATTGAATGGCCTTGCAGCTTCAAAGCCATTATCTGCATAGAGGTCTGTTGCAAATGAGAAAAGGGGACTGTGTGTGTGTGTGTGTGTATACACACACATACACACACACACACGTGTGGAACGCTGTCCAAGGTGGGAGAAAGCACTCTGGTCTGCTTGAGGCCAGTGTGAATATTGTACTTGGCCACCTTGATTGCCACTGAATGGCCTTGTAGCTTCAAAGCCTGGCTGACCAGAGTTCTTGACATTCCACAGATGTATAAGCCCCACTTGTTCTAGTTTCCAACCGACCCCTCAACCTCTGAGGATGCCCGGCATAGATGTGGGCAAAACGTCAGGAGAGAATGCTTCTGGAACATGGCCAGGCAGCCCGGAAAGCTCACAGCAACCCTGTGATTCCGGCCAGGAAAACCTTTGACAATGCCTTTGTTCCCCAAGAGCAAATCTCAAGGTCTTTGCACCCCCAAATGCTCTGTTTCCGCCCCCCAATTCCAGGCTTGGGGGAGGAGCCTTTGGGCCAACTTGGGGACCAAACAACAAGGCGCCCCATTCTTTGGTCATGCTTTTGAAAGAGAAAGAGAGGATTTCCAAAGCCATCGGTTCCAAATGCGGTTTCTCCTTGCGCATTGCACATGCGGTGGGTGGCCCCCAAAACCAGCTGAGTGGCCCACCTTTTGCAAGACACCCCAACACTCAGGGATCCTAAGAAGGAAGAGTCGCGGGCAGAGAGAGAGAGAGAGAGCAGCGAGAACTAACATGGTTTTAAGAAGCACTTGAGGTTTTGACATGAAGACAGAAGAGAGAAAAACTGGGAAACAGAAGCTACGTCTAAAGCACTTGCTCGGAGGAGGAAGCGTTCAAGATCAGGACAGTAAATCAAGGACAACACTCAGAAAACTGGGGAATTCCAGACATGAAACAATCAGGGCCAGCTAACACCTCCCAACAAAGGATTCCCCCAGGCAGGCAGGTAACACCTCCCAACAAAGGATTCCTCCAGGCAGGCTGATAACAGCTCCCAACAAAAGATTCCACCAGGCAGATAACACTTCCAAACAAAGGATTCCACCAGGCAGGCAGCTAAGACCTCCCAACAAAGGATTCTCCCAGGCAGGCAGCTAAGACCTCCCAACAAAGGATTTCCCCAGACAGGCAGATAACACCTCCCAACAAAGGATTTCCCCAGGTAGGCAGCTAAGACCTCCCAAGAAAAGATTTCCCCAGGCAGGCAGCTAAGACCTCCCAACAAAGGATTTCCACAGGTAGGCAGCTAACCTGTCCAACAAAGGATTCCCCCAGGCAGGCAAATAACACCTCCCAACAAAGGATTTCACCAGACAGGCAGCTAACACCTCCTGACACGACGGGAGAGATGACCCCATCCACCAGGCAGATAGGTAACAGGTCCCAACAAAGGTTTCCTCCAGGCAGGCAGCTAACAACTCCCAACAAAGGATTCCACCAGGCAGGCAGCTAACACCTTCCAACAAAGTATTCCACCAGGCAGGCAGCTAACAACTCCCAACAAAGGATTCCACCAGGCAGGCAGCTAACACCTTCCAACAAAATATTCCACCAGGCAGGCAGCTAACCCGTCTAACAAAGGATTCTCCCAGGGAGGCAGCTAACACTTCCCAACAAAGGATTCCACCAGACCTCACAACCTCTGAGGATGCCTGCCATAGATGTGGGCGAAATGTCAGGAGAGAATGCTTCCAGAAAATGGCCATAGAGTCCAGAAAACTCACAACTGCAGCGACTGCTCTGGAATTGTCAGACTGCAATGCCAATCAACCCCATCAATGTCAAGGGAAGGGGATGATGGGGTTTGTAGGCCACAATAACGAGCCGGGGCTTTACAGCAAGTGTGGGCAAACTTTGGCCCTCCAGCTGTTTTGGACTACAACTCCCACAATTCCTGGCCTCAGGCCCTTTCAGGAGAAATGTCAGGAGAGAATGCTGCTGGGACATGGCCACAGAGCCCAGAAAACACACAAGAACCCTGTGATCCCGGCCCTGAAAGCCTTCGACAACACACGGAAAGCCGTGGGATCTCTCTCTTTCTTCCCACCAGATTGTGGCGGATTTGCCAAGCGGATTAACCCACATGCAAGATCCCCACAAAGAAGCAGGCGAGCACATGAAAAGCAATGAAAGGAGAGGCAAGGCGGAGAAGAAATCCATTTGGATAGACGTCTCCTTATTTATGGTTGCTGTGAATATTCTGGGATGCCTGGTCATATTCCAGAAGCATTCTCTCCTGACATTTCGCCCACATCCTATGGCAGAGGTTGTGAGGCCTGTCGGAAACTATGTATCCATGGAATGATGTCCAGGGTGGGAGAAAGAACACTTGTCTTTCTCCCTTGTCATTCATCACTTCGATTAGCATTGCAAAGCCTTGCAGCTTCAAGATCTGCCTGATTCCAACCTGGGGAATCCTTTGTTGGGAGGTGTTAGCTGGCCCTGATGGTTTCATGTCTGGAATTCCCCTGTTTTCAGAGTTTTTGTCTTTATTTACCAGTATTTAAAAAACCCTCTAAAATCAGGACAGTAAATAAAGAGGAACACTTTAAAAACAGGGGAATTCCAGACATGAAATAATCAGGGCCAGCTAACACCTCCCAACAAAAGATTATCCCCGGCAGGAATCCTTTGTTGGGAGGTGTTTGCTGGCCCTGATGGTTTCATGTCTGGAATTCTCCTATTTTCAAAGTGTTGGTCTTTATTTACCAGTATTTAAAAAACCCTCTAAAATCAGGACAGTAAATAAATAAACAGGGGAATTCCAGACATGAAATAATCAGGGCCAGCTAACACCTCCCAACAATGGATTCTCCCCGGCAGGAATCAGCCAGGCCTTGAAGCTGCAAGGCTTTGCAATGCTAATCAAAGTGATTAGTTGTGTTATGCATTCATGTTTTCTGTAATTACGATGTTGTTTATTTTTTGCATTTTTGGTTTTATTCTACTGTAATTTGTTGTTTGGGCTTGGCCTCACGTAAGCTGCCCCAAGTCCCCATTGAGGAAATGGTGGCGGGGTATAAATAAAGTTTATTATTATTATTATTATTATTATTATTATTACTACAGTTTTATTCTGCTGTAATTTGTTGTTTGGGCTTGGCCGCCCCAAGTCCCCATTGGGGAGATGGTGGTTGGGTATAAATAATAATAATAATAATAATAATTATTATTATTATTATTTGCAACATTCTCACTTGCCAGCAACAGACAAGAGTTCTTTCTCTCACCCTGGACCTTCCACAGATAGATAAACATCACTTTCCTGGTTTCTAACAGACCTCACAACCTCTGCGATGTGGGCAAAACGTCAGGAGAGAATGCTTCTGGGGAAAAGGCCAGACAGCCCGGAAAACTCACAGCAACCCAGTGATTCTGGCCATGAAAGCCTTCGACAACACATTGAAGTTTTTGTAATATTGCCTTTCTAAAACACCACCAATTTCAGAAACTCTCTTGCACTTCTGTAGCTGTGAGATGCTAACAAAATTAGTAATTATCAATAGCTTATTGATAACCTTAAAAGCTAAACCAAGAATCTAGGCTTTCTTTGGGCATTCACAATGCATCATAGACTTTGCAGCAGTCACAAGAAGGGTGTTTTGCAACCTCCACCCTTTCGCGGTCGTAAACATTCCCCCAAAGCTTTCCCTCGCTTGCCCCACAGTTCCTTTCAAGCGGGTCTGTTTATCTGTGCAGTCTCTTTAGTATGGGTAGACCCTTGCAAGAAGGAAAAAAACAGGGTATTAATCACCAGGACCACTACTGTGGCATTTTGAGGGAAGCTATTCTCTGAGAAGCAGGGGACTGAGGGGAGGGGAGGAAAGCGTAGAGCCCCAAGTACCTCTCAAGCAGTGGCTCCCAACCTTTGGTGGACAGGGGACCGCTCCCTCTCCAAGATTAGTACCAAAAGGGTTATGAATCAGTTTGTGGTCAACTTTAGGTTCAGTTTGGTTATTTGGGTGCTGATCCAGAAAATTGCACTGGATAGACCACATCAGCTCATTTGGAAATTTGCACTGGATAGACCACATCAGCTAATTCAGAAAGCTGCATTGGATAGACCACATCAACTGATTTGGAAAATTTCACTGGATAGACCACATCAGCTGATTCAGAAAATTGCACTGGATAGAACACATCAGCTGATTAAGAAATTTGCACTGGATAGACCACATCAGCTGATTTAGAAATTTGCACTGGATAGACCACATCAGCTGATTCAGAAATTTGCACTGGATAGGCCACATCAGCTGATTCGGAAAATTGCACTGGATAAGCCACATCAGCTGACTCAGAAAATTGCATTGGATAGACCACATCAGCTGATTCAGAAATTTGCACTGGATAGACCACATCAGCTGATTTGGAAAATTGCACTGGATAAGCCACATCAGCTAATTCAGGAATTGCATTGGATAGACCACATCAGCCAATTCAGAAATTTGCACTGGATAGGCCACATCAGCTGATTCAGAAAATTGCACTGGATAGACCACATCAGCTGATTCAGAAATTTGCACTGTATAGACCACATCAGCTGATTTTGAAAATTGCACTGGATAGACCACATCAGCTGATTTGGAAATTTACGCTGGATAGACCACATCAGCTAATTCAGAAAATTGCACTGGATAGACCACATCAGCCGATTCTGAAAACTGCACTGGCTCAACCACATCAGCCGATTCAGAAAAATGCACTGGATAGACCACATCAGCTGATTTGGAAATTTACGCTGGATAGACCACATCAGCTAATTCAGAAAATGGCATTAGATAGACCACATCAGCTCTAGTTTCTGATACAGAACATATGCCTAGCAGTAGTCACCATCTGCTCGTCCACAGAAAACCATATTTGATCATCTAGAGCTGATGTAGTTGTAGTCATCTTTCATGAGTAATCAGCCTCTCCCGACTTCCCTGTTGCCTCGGCCCTAGAAAAAGGTTTCGTGAGATCAGTTGTGCACGTTACCGCATGGTTTCGAGGCAATGATGTTGTAATGGTGAGGCCGCGGAATTACATTTTCATTCTTCCACGGACCACAGGTTGGGAACCACTGATTGATCCATCAACGTTTAACATTGACACCAATTCCACTTGTGAGAATGGACAGGGAAATCTATATATGCTGACGATCGTGCCATCACCGCCCAAGCAGAGAGCTTTGAAATGGTTGAACGAAAGCTCCCCACAGGTCGGGAACCACTGCTTGAAAGCTTCAAAAAGTTTTCCTCTTGCTAAGCTTAGCACAAATTCCAGAGAGACCACTTAAACACAACCACGTGGTAGACGCCAGCGAGCAAGGATTTGGGGGTGACAGCCTCACGATGCAGAGCGGAAAAACATAGCCATGAGGTATATATATATAGAGAGAGAGAGAGGGGTTTTTTTACGGTCCACAAGTTTCAAGCCATGGTTAACCAGGATGTTTGGGGGGCAGGCCCCACCCTGTGGCCCCCAAAACAAGCATCCCCTCCCTCCCCGCGGAACCAGAACCCCCCAATCAACCCCCCCCCCCCGACTCCATGAAAACAACCTTTCGAATGAGACATCAGTTGCGAAATGGTGTTCAAGCCATTGCTTTTGCTCCTTCATTTGTTGCGGTGGGGGGGGGGATTCCAATCAATGCCAGAAGACAGAGGAAAAGGGGGGGGGGGGGACACGTGGGGCAGGACTCACAAACAGAGACAAAAGCCAAGAGGCAGGAGCTCATCGAGGTCGGTCACCGGGAAGGATGGCGAAAAGGGCGCGCGAGGAAGCGTCGGAAGACGACCACGACGACAACAAAGCCCCCCCAATGCATGGAACGAAGCGCTTTCCAGTCCCTCGCTCCTGGTCGGAGGAAAATGTTCAAGTTGGATGGCATTCTCTCTCTCTCTCTCTTGCGCACGGATGGTGGGCATGCTTTCCCTGCCGCCACTCAATCCCAGCCGTTATCCTTGATCATGTGCGCTAACTCAATGATGTATTTGCCTTCTTTATACTTTTGACTGCTTTCGAACGCATGTTCCTTTAAAAGAAAACAGAAAGGGGTCACAAAATAAAAAGGAAGAAGGAACATCACCATTATTATTATTATTATTATTATTATTATTATTATTAGTATTTAAAACACAACAAGATTAGTACACAGCAGACAAGATCATTCTATCTATCCATCCATCCAGCCAGCCAGCCACCTATCCATCCGTCCGTCCATCCATCCATCCATTAATTGATCAATCTATCCATCCATCCATCTATTAATCCATCCATCCATTATTCCATCTATCTATCTATCCATCCATCCATCTATCTATCAATCATCTATCTATCCATTCCTCCACCTATCCATCCATCCATCCATCCATCCATCTATCTATTAATCCATCCATCCATCCATCCATCCATCCATCCATCTATTAATCCATCCATCCATCCATCCATCCATCTATCCATCCACCTATCCATTCATCCACCTATCCATCCATCCATCTATTAATCCATCTATCCATCCATCCATCTGTTAATCCATCCATCTATCTATCCATTCATCTATCTATCTATCTATCTATCTATCTATCTATCTATTAAACTATCTATCCATCCATCCATCCATCTATTAATCCATCTATTTACCAATCTATCTTTCTATTCATCCATCCATCCATCCATCTATCCATCCATCCATCCATCTACCTATCTATTAATCTATCTATCTATCTGTCTATCTATCTATCCATCCATCCATCCATCAATTAACCCATCCATCCATCCATCCATCCATCCATTAATCCATCTATTTATCAATCTATCTATCTATCTATCTATCTATCTATCTATCTATCTATCTTTCTATTCATCCATCCATCCATCCATCTATCCATCCATCCATCTGCCACAGATGCAGGCGAAACATCAGGAGAGAATGCTACTGGAACAAGGCCATGCAACCTGAAAAACCTACAACAACGCTGTTGTTGTTGTTGCTGTTGTTATTATTATTATTATTATTATTATTATTATTTAAGCTTTTACATTTTGTTGTACGTGTATTGTGTGGGAAAACAATGAGGCTGAATCTCAAAGCCATTTTCTCCCCCCCCCCCCAAAATACCAAATGTGGGTACTCACGTATTTCCACCCCAGCGTGGTTTTGCAGTTTTCACAGTAAATGTCAGCGACCGCATGCAGCCCCGTTAACAAAACCCGTTCTTCTGCCGGGCCACAGCCCACGTTAACTCTGCAAACGAGAGAAAGAGAGTTTCATGGTAAGATGGCCCTCCTTGGTCAATCTGGTAGTTCGAATCTGCAGGACAGGGTGAGCTCCCACTGTTAGCCCTACCTCCTGCCAACCTAGCAGTTTGAAAACATGCCAATGTGAGGGACTGCCTTGGTGGGGAGGTAAGGGCACTCCATGCAGTCATGCTGGCCACACGACCAGGAGGTGTCTATGGACAACGCAGGCTCCTCAGCTTGGAAATGGAGAAGAGCACCTCCGCCAGAGCCAGAGATGAGCACTGCCTCCAGAGCCGCAAATGAAAGGAGAAGCCTTTGCCTTTGCCTGCGTATTCGTGTCTCATTGGATGTCATTGTAATCAAGGCATTGAATGGTAGAGTGGATCACAGCATATAAACAGACACGGGCAAACATTCAATGAGACATTAATACAAAGACAAAGGCAAAGGCTTCTCCTTTCATTTCCGGCTCTGGAGATGGTGCTCTTCTCCATTTCCAAGAAAGAATGCTTCTGGAACATGGCCAGGAAGCCCAGGAGAAGGACAGAATATAAATAAAGTGTTATTATATTGTTGTTGTTGTTATACAGCACTATTTTCTAATGTTCTGTTGTGTTTTTGTGTTTATATTGTGTTTACTGTATTGATAGGCGTGGCCTTATGTAAGCTGCCCCAAGTCCCTTTGGGGGAGATGGAGGCGAGGTATAAATAAAGTATTATTGTTATTATTATTTTAAAAATCTTGGAAATGTGGTCTCTGTTATAATTCCCAGAGTTGGGTTGTGTATTTTCTGGGCTGCCTGGCCATGTTCCAGAAGCATTCTCCTTTGGAAATGGAGAAGAGCATCACCTCCAGAGCCGGAAATGAAAGGAGAAGCCTTTGCCTTTGTCTGTGTATTCAGGTCTCATTGGATGTCATTGTAATCAAGGCATTGAGTGGGGAGAAGGGCAGAATATAAATAAAGTGCTATTATATTGTTGTTGTTGTTGTTGTTGTTGTTGTACAGCACTATTTTCTGATGTTCTGCTGTGTTTTTGTGTTTATACTGCATTTACTGTATTGATAGGCCTTATGTAAGCCGCCCCGAATCCCCTTGGGGGAGATGCAGGGTATAATAATAATAATAATAATAATAATAATTATTATTATTATTATTAAAATCTTGAAAATGTGGTCTCTGTTATAATTCCCAGAGTTGGGTTGTGTGTTTTCTGGGCTGCCTGGACATGTTCCAGAAGCATTCTCTCTTGGAAATGGAGAAGAGCATCACCTCCAGAGCCGGAAATGAAAGGAGAAGCCTTTGCCTTTGCCTGTGTATTCAGGTCTCATTGGATGTCATTGTAATCAAGGCATTGAGTAGGCAGAATATAAATAAAGTGCTATTATATTGTTGTTGTTGTTATACAACACTATTTTCTGATGTTCTGTTGTGTTTTTGTGTTTATATTGTGTTTACTGTATTGATAGGCGTGGCCTTATGTAAGCCACCTGAGTCCCCTTGGGAAAGATGGAGGCGGGGTATAAATAAAGTATTATTATTATTATTAATAATAATAATAATAATAATATTTTTAAAATCTTGAAAATGTGGTCTCTGTTATAATTCCCAGAGTTGGTTTGTGTGTTTTCTGGGCTGCTTGGCCATGTTCCAGAAGCATTCTCTCCTGACGTTTTGCCCCCATCTATGGCAGGCATCCTCAGAGGTTGTGTGGTCTCTTGGAAACTTCAACGAGTCCAATTGTGCTTGGAAGCTGATCGGTAGCCAGTGGTGTAACAAAGGAGTTGTATGTTCCCTGTACGTTGCTCCGGTGAGCAACCTGGCTGCCGACCATTGGACTAGTTGAAGCTTCCGGACAGTCTTCAAGGGCAGCCCCATGTAGAGTGCATTGCAGTAGTCTATTCGGGATGTAACAAGAGCATGGGCCACTGTGGCCAAGTCTGACTTTTCAAGGAACGGGTGAAGTTGGCGCACAAGTTTTCATTGTGCAAAAGCTCTCATGGCGACCAAAGATGGCTTTCCTAATGTTCCATCTGAACATTAGGAAGAACTTCCTGACTGTGAGAGCCGTTCAGCAGTGGAACTCTCTGCCCCGGAGTGTGGTGGAGGCTCCTTCTTTGGAAGCTTTTAAGCAGAGGCTGGATGGCCATCTGTCAGGGGTGATTTGAATGCAATATTCCTGCTTCTTGGCAGAATGGGGTTGGACTGGATGGCCCATGAGGTCTCTTCCAACTCTTTGATTCTATGATTCTTTGGGAGGGGAAAGGTGGGGGAGACTACTGCAATGCACTCTACGTGGGGCTGCCTTTGAAGACTGCCCAGAAGCTTCAACTAGTCCAACGGTCGGTGGGGTGGCCATGCCTGAGGAGGGCGAGATAGAGATATTGGGGAAAAATAATAAATAAGGAAACACCCCCAACCTGTGATGTTTGAAGGCATGGCTGACCCATGACAACAATGAAAGAAAACCCCAAGGCACTCACACGGAATTGAAGAGATAGGCCCGGCCTTGGCTTCCTTGGAAAGACTGCAAGGCAAGCAAATAAATCAAATCAAAATCAAAACCAGAACAATCCATTACGGTACGGTACGGTCAAAGCCAGACTGGCATCAGCGACAGCAATGACTTGGCAGGAGAGCTCTAGATCGCAGCTTCAGAGCTGTTGTGTTTCAGGGGGTGCAATGGGAGGGCAACCAAAAGGAAGGGAAAAAGAGAGAGAGAGATCCTCCCCACACATTAACTCCCCCAAAAGTGGACATTAGCTCTCTTAGCTCCCGACTTTTTCAGGTTATATTGCTATATTCTTTTTGCATGGTCTGCAAAGGCTTTCATGGTACTTCTTTTCTGACTTGGGAGTTCTGGGTGCCAAGTTTGGTTCAATTCCACTCTTGGTAGGTCCACAATCCCAGCAACTACAACTCCCAAATGTCAGGGAGAGGAGATTCCATCTGAACATTAGGAAGAACTTCCTAACTGTGAGAGCCGTTCAGCAGTGGAACTCTCTGACCCGGAGTGTGGTGGAGGCTCCTTCTTTGGAAGCTTTGAAACAGAGGCTGGATGGCCATCTGTCAGGGGTGCTTTGAATGCAATATTCCTGCTTCTTGGCAGAAGGGGGTTGGACTGGATGATGGCCCAGGAGGTCTCTTCCAACTCTTTGATTCTATGATTCTATGATTCAAGGGCTATATTTTCCCCAAACTCCACCAGTATTCACATTTTTGCATATGGAGTATTCGTGCCAAGTTTGGTCCAGATACATCCTTGTTTGAGTCCACAGTGCTCTCTGGATGTAGGTGAACTACAACTCGCAAACTCAAGGTCAATGCCCAACAAACCCTTCCAGTAATTTCTGGTGGTTATGGGACTTCTGTGTGCCAAGTTTGGTTCAATTCCATTGTTGGTGGAGTTCAGAATGCTCTTTGATTATAGGTGAACTATAAATCCCAGCAATGACGACTCCCACATGTCAAAAGGCTATATTTTCCCCCAAACTCCACCAGTACTCACATTTGGGCATATGCAATATTCGTGCCAAGTTTGGTCCAGATACATCCTTGTTTGAGTCCACAATGCTCTCTGGATGTAGGTGAACTACAACTCGCAAACTCAAGGTCAATGCCCAACAAACCCTTCCAGCACTTTCTGATGATCTGGGGAGTTCTATGTACCAAGTTTGGTTCAATTCCATCGTTGGTGGAGTTCAGAATGCTCTTTGATTATAGGTGAACTATAAATCCCAGCAATGATGACTCCCACATGTCAAAAGGCTATATTTCCCCCCAAACTCCACCAGTACTCACATTTGGACATATTGAGTATTTATGCCAAGTTTGGTCCAGATCCATCATTGTTTCAGTCCACAGTGCTCTCTGGATGTAGGTGAACTACAACTCCCAAACTCAAGGTCAATGCCCAACAAACCCTTCCAGTAATTTCTGGTGGTTATGGGACTTCTGTGTGCCAAGTTTGGTTCAGTTCCCTTGTTGGTAGGTCCACAATGCTCTTTGATTGTAGGGGAACTATAAATCCCGGCAACTACAACTCCCAAATGTCAAGGGCTATTTTCCCCAAACTCCACCAGTATTCTACAACTCCACCAGCAACTACAACTCCCAAATGTTAAGGACTATTTCCCCCAAACTCCACCAGTACTCACATTTGGGCATATTGAGTATTGGTGCCAAGTTTGGTCCAGATCCATCATTGCATGAGTCCATAGTCCTCTCTGGATGGAGGTGAACTACAACTCCCAAACTCAAGGTCAATGCCCTCCAAACCCCTGCCAGCATTTTCTGTTGGTCTGGGGAGTTCTGTGTGCCAAGTTTGGTTCAATTCCATTGTTGGTGGAGTTCAGAATGCTCTTTGATTGTAGGTGAACTATAAATCCCAGCAACTACAACTGCCAAATGTCAAGGGCTATTTTCCCCAAACTCCACCAGTATTCACATTTGGGCATATAGAGTATTCATGCCAAGTTTGGACCAGATCCACCATTGCTTGATTCCACAGTGATCTCTGGATGTAGGTGAACTACAACTCCCAAACTCAAGGTCAATACCCAACAAACCCTTCCCGTATTTTCTGTTGGTCATGGGACTTCTGTGTCCCGAGTTTGGTTCAATTCCATTGTTGGTGGAGTTCAGAATGCTCTCTGATTGTAGGTGAACTGCAAATCCCAGCAACTACAACTCCCAAATGACAAAATCAATCCCCTCCCCAACCCTACTGGGATTCAAATTTGGGCGTGTTGGGTATGTGTGCCCAATTTGGTCCACTGAATGAATATCCATCCTGCATATCAGATACTTACACTACGATTCGTAACAGGAGCAAAAGTACATTGAAAATAACGTGATGGTTGGGGGTCACCACAACATGAAGAAGTGTACTAAGGGGTCGCAGCATTAGGAAGGTTGAGAAACACTAATTTAAGGGAAGAGCATCTTTCCTACCTGGTGGTTGCAGGGTGCAAGGGAGACCTACCCTCCCAGCTGGGATGTTCTCAGAGAGGCATTTGGGTTGCGTGGATGCCGTGGCAAGGACACTCTCCGTGTCATGAGCAACGGTTTCAAAAGACCACACCCTGGCTTGCATGGAAAAACAAGAGTGGCCGTCCTGAGCGATCCCCTGGCCCCAACTTGAAGCAACTCAAAGCCAGAGGAAGGACCGGTCCTTCAGTTTTCCATCCCGAGAGCCAAGAATATTTCCTCCGCTCTTGGCTGTGAGGAAGCCACCACTCCCTTGCTTCCAGCAGAAGGAGGTCTAGACTAAGCTAGGCCGGTCTCATTAGCCCAGCCGGACCGAATCCAACTCTGGTGGCCCATACACCTCGTAAACGGAGCCCAACTCTCCCGAATCTCCAAAATCTCTACTATGCATTGTTTAGCACCAAGGGTCCCAGAGAGTCTTTCCAATCATGATCACTAAGGGGAACCTAGGCCAGGATTGGCATTTTTGCAGGATCCTGTGCTCTCCTCCCAGGCTGAGAGGAAACAATGGAGACCTTCCTAATGCTGCGACCCCTTAGTACACTTCCTCATGTTGTGGTGACCCCCAACCATCATGTTATTTTCAATGTACTTTTGCTCCTGTTATGAATCGTAGTGTAAGTATCTGATATGCAGGATGGATATTCATTCAGTGGACCAAATAGGGCACACATACCCAACACGCCCAAATTTGAATCCCAGGACGGTTGGGGAGGGGATTGATTTTGTCATTTGGGAGTTGTAGTTGCTGGGATTTACAGTTCACCTACAATCAAAGAGCATTCTGAACTCCACCAATGATGGAATTGAACTAGTCTCAGCACACAGAACTCCCAAGGCCAACAGAAAATACGGGGAGGGTTTGATGGGCATTGACCTTGAGTTTAGGAGTTGTAGTTCACCTCCATCCAGAGACTCTCTGCGTGTCCCTAACCACCAATCTATCTATATAAATACACATGTAATGTTCGTTTGTGGGATTAACAGAACTCAAAAACCACAGGGGGAATTGATACGAAATTTGGACACTACACCCCTAACAGACCAACGAGTGACCATCACTTATGAAAATTCCCCCAAAAACAGCAGAAAGGACTTCAAAACCCCAAAAGGGAAGGAAGAGGGAGGGAAGGAAGGGGAGAAAGAAAGAAAGAAAGAGATCACCTTGATTCACAGTCACCTACGTATTCATCATCAAGACACTACACCTGGAAGGCCATCCTAGTAGGACAATGAGGGATCTCCTTGATTCACAGTTATTATGTGTCCACTGCCAAGACACTACACTTGGAAGGCCATCCTACTTGGGCAACGAGGGATGGCCTTGATCCACAGTCATCTACGTATCCATCGTCAAGATACTACACTTGGAAGATCATCATACTTGGGCAACGAGGGATCTCCTTGATTCACAGTCAACTGCGTATTCATTGTCAAGACACTGCACTTGGAAGGCCATCATACTTGGACAATGAGGGATCTCCTTGATTCACAGTCACCTACGTATCCACCACCAGGACACTACACATAGAAGACCATCATAATTGGGCAACAAGGGATCACCTTGATTTGCAGTCACCTACGTATCTACCACCAAGACTTGGAAGGCCATCATGCTCAGACAGCGAGGGATCTCCTTGATTCACAGTCACCTATGTATCCACCACCAGGACACTACACATAGAAGACCATCATACTAGGACAACAAGGGATGGCCTTGATTCAAAGTCACTTGCATATCCACCTCCAAGACGCTACACTTGGAAGACCATACTTGGGCAACGAGGGATCTCCTTGATTCACAGTCAACTGCGTATTCATTGTCAAGTCACTGCACTTGGAAGGCCATCATACTTGGACAATGAGGGATCCCTTGATTCACAGTCACCTACGTATCCACCACCAGGACACTACACATATAAGACCATCATAATTGGGCAACAAGGGATCACCTTGATTCGCAGTCACCTACGTATCCACCACCAAGATTTGGAAGGCCATCATGCTCAGACAGCGAGGGATCCCCTTGATTCACAGTCACCTACGTATCCATCGTCAAGACACTACACTTGGAAGGCCATCATACTAGGACAACGAAGGATCTCCTTGATTCAAAGTCAGCTATGTATCCACCTCCAAAACACTACACTTGGAAGGCCATCATACTTGGGCAACGAGGGATCTCCTTGATTCACATTCACCTACGTATTCAACGTCAAGACACTACATGTGGAAGGCCATCCTACTCGGACAACAAGGGATCTCCTTGTTTCACAGTCATCTACATATTCATTGTCAAGACACTACACCTGGAAGACCATCATACTGGGACAACAAGGGATGGCCTTGATTCAAAGTCACCTACGTGTCCACCTCCAAGACACTACACTTGGAAGGCCATCATACTTGGACAATGAGGGATCTCCTTTATTTACAGTCATTAGGTGTCCACTGCCAAGACACTACATGTGGAAGGCCATCCTACTCGGACAACGAGGGATCTCCTTGATTCACAGTCACCTACGTATTCATCGTCAAGACATTACACCTGGAAGGCCATCATACTAGGACAATAAGAGATGGCCTTGATTCAAAGTCACCTGTGTATCCACCTCCAAGACTCTACACTTGGAAGGCCATCATACTAGGACAACAAGGGATGGCCTTGATTCACAGTCACCTATGTATCCACTGCCAATACTCTACACCTGAAAGGCCATCATGCTCAGACAACGAGAGATCACCTTGATTCAACGACACCTCCATATCCATTGTCAAGACACTACACTTAGAAGGCCATCATACTTGGGCAATGAGGGCTTGCCTAATCAAGTAAGTACAGGGAAGAGCAAGATTCCCTCCTTCGTCCTTCTTTCCCCGTGGCCAAATTAATAGAACACAAACGACCTTTGCACTTTGAACTCAGTTCAGCTGAGGCGAAAGGGAGAAAGTGGGAGAAGGAGAAAGAAATCCGAAAGTAGGCCAGGTGAGGATTAACTGGGGCTCACTGGGATAATGGCAGGGTAGGGAATATTACAATTCTCCTGTGCCCAGTCACCTGGAGGGAATACCTGCCTCGCCCCAGGAGGCCACATCCGATTGGTTAGACTGCCAATGGCACCTGGAAAACAATCCTACGCCTGAGCTTGTCTACGACCAAACCGAGCCTGTACGTTGGGGACTCGACAGACTGTTCTCTGCAAGAGATTGCTATAACTAAACAAAAAAATCACTGGAAATCCTTGCGCAGCACACAGCTACACATGCATGTTCAAGCTGCTGGCCTTAAGACACCTAACCCCATGGCTCCTCAATGCAGGGCCTTGTAGTCAAAAGTTGGGAGATGGCTCAAAGACAAGAGTCCAGTCCCTGGTTGGTCTGCCCACCTCTTTCTCAAAACACAGCTGGGTTTCCAGCCAGCTTGTGCAAAAATATATATACCAGGGTTGAATGAAAAGTAATTCCTCCACCTTTGTTACTTGGGTTGGGATAGGAATATTTTAATAAATGAAACGCAGAAATAATCCTTAGATTGTGCACTATTCACTTTCCCACATAATCACCAGACAATTAGATACATTTCTGCCAACAATGAACAAACACTATTCACTTTTCCACATAATCACCAGACAATTGGGTACGTTTCTGCCAAAAATGGACAAGTTTTCTGAAGCCATCACGGAAGAAGTTGACACTCTGTTTCCGCAACCAGCATCTCACAGTTCTCTCAACCACTATTCACTTTCCCACATAATCACCAAACAATTGGATACATTTCTGCCAACAATGAACAAACACTATTCAATTTTCCACAGAATCACCAGACATTTGGATACGTTTCTTCCAACAATGGACAAGTTTTCTGAAGCCCTCACGGAAGAAGTCAACACTCTGTTTCCTCAACCAGAGTCTCACGGTTCTCTCAACCACTATTCACCTTTCCACATAATCACCAGGCAATTGGATACATTTCTGCCAACCATGAACAACCACTATTCACTTTTCCACATAATGACCAGACATTTGGATACATTTCTGCCAATGATGAACAAGTTTTCTGAAGCCGTCATGGAAGAAGTCGACACTCTGTTTCCGCAACCAGCATCTCACGGTTCTCTCAACCACTATTCACTTTCCCACATAATCACCAAACAATTGGATACATTTCTGCCAACCATGAACAAACACTATTCACTTTTCCACATAATCACCAGACATTTGGATACGTTTCCTCCAACAATGGACAAGTTTTCTGAAGCCGTCACGGAAGAAGTCAACACTCTGTTTCCGCAACCAGCATCTCACGGTTCTCTCAACCAATATTCACTTTTCCACATAATCACCAGACAATTGGATAAATTTCTGTAAATGATGAACAAGTATTCTGAAGCCGTCACAGAAGAAGTCGACACTTTGTTTCTGCAACCAGCGTCTCACAGTTCTCCCAAAGTCTTCATCAGAAGCGTAATGATGTCCCTGCAGATCTTCTTTCATTATCGAGAACAGATGGAAGTCAGATGGTGCTAAATCTGGACTGTATGGAGGATGTCATATGCTGGTGAGATCCAGTCGCTCAAGTTTTAAGTCTGTGCACTTTCATTTCAGGCATCAACATCCTGGGTACCCATCGTGCGCAGATCTTCCGATAGCCAAGCAAAGCAATAATGTGACCCACATGTTCTTGTGAAATGCCGATTATGCTGGAAATTTCTCTCCAAGTGATACGATGATCATCCTGACTCAATCTGTCAATCTTTTGATTGTGAAACTCGGTGGTTGCTGTCACAGGACGTCCAACTCTTTGTTGGTCATGCAAGTCAGATGTTCCCACTTCAACATCTTTAAACTTATTTGACCAACGACGCAATGACTGTACGTTGTTTAAGTTGCATTGACCAACCATCTGTGCAGGGTTCTATATTTTGCACTTTAACAACACAATCGTTTAATGCTAAGGCTTCCCGCCAAAATGGAACTGTAGAGGAGAGTCTATTGAACAAGCCAGTACGTGCTGCATACCAGTTCTGCCATCTGTTGAGGAGTTACGAAAGTGGAGGCATTACTTTTCACTTTAACAACACAACCATTCAATGCTAAGGCTTCCTGCCAAAATGGAACTGTGGAGGAGAGGCAACTGAACAAGCAAGTACCTGCCACATACCAGTTCTGCCGTCTGTTGAGGCATTACTTTTCAATTTAACAACACAACCGTTCAATGCTAAGGCTTCCTGCCAAAATGGAACTGTAGAGGAGAGTCTACTGAACAAGCCAGTACCTGCTGCATACCTGTTGAGGAGTTACAAAGGTGGAGGCATTATTTTTCACTTTAACAACACAACCGTTCAATGCTAAGGCTTCCTGCCAAAATAGAACTGTAGAGGAGAGTCTACTGAACAAGCCAGTACCTGCTGCATACCTGTTGAGGAGTTACAAAAGTGGAGGCATTATTTTTCACTTTAACAACACAACCGTTCAATGCTAAGGCTTCCTGCCAAAATAGAACTGTAGAAGAGAGTCTACTGAACAAGCCAGTACCTGCTGCATACCAGTAGTGCCATCTGTTGAGGAGTTACGAAGGTGGAGGCATTATTTTTCACTTTAACAACACAACGGTTCAATGCTAAGGCTTCCCTCCAAAATAGAACTGTAGAGGAGAGTCTACTGAACAAGCCAGTACCTGCCGCATACCAGTTCTGCCATCTTTTGAGGAGTTACGAAAGTGGAGGCATTATTTTTCACTTTAACAACACAACGGTTCAATGCTAAGGCTTCCCACCAAAATGGAACTGTAGAGGAGAGTCTACTGAACAAGCCAGTACCTGCTGCATACCTGTTGAGGAGTTACAAAAGTGGAGGCATTATTTTTCACTTTAACAATACAACCGTTCAATGCTAAGGCTTCCTGCCAAAATAGAACTGTAGAGGAGAGTCTACTGAACAAGCCAGTACCTGCCGCATACCAGTTCTGCCATCTTTTGAGGAGTTACGAAAGTGGAGGCATTATTTTTCACTTTAACAACACAACGGTTCAATGCTAAGGCTTCCCACCAAAATGGAACTGTAGAGGAGAGTCTACTGAACAAGCCAGTACCTGCTGCATACCTGTTGAGGAGTTACAAAAGTGGAGGCATTATTTTTCACTTTAACAATACAACCGTTCAATGCTAAGGCTTCCTGCCAAAATAGAACTGTAGAGGAGAGTCTACTGAACAAACCAGTACCTGCCACATACCAGCACTGCCATCGGTTGAGGAGTTACGAAGGTGGAGGCATTATTTTTCACTTTAACAACACAACCGTTCAATGCTAAGGCTTCCTGCCAAAATGGAACTGTAGAGGAGAGTCTACTGAACAAGCCAGTACGTGCCACATACCAGTTCTGCCATCTGTTGAGGAGTTACGAAGGTGGAGGCATTACTTTTCACTTTAACAATGCTACCGTTCAATGCTAAGGCTTCCCGCCAAAATGGAACTGTAGAGGAGAGTCTACTGAACAAGCCAGTACGTGCCACATACCAGTACTGCCATCTGTTGAGGAGTTACGAAGGTGGAGGCATTATTTTTCACTTTAACAATACAACCGTTCAATGCTAAGGCTTCCCACCAAAACAGAACTGTAGAGGAGAGTCTACTGAACAAGCCAGTACGTGCCACATACCAGTACTGCCATCGGTTGAGGAGTTACGAAGGTGGAGGCATTATTTTTCACTTTAACAATACAACCGTTCAATGCTAAGGCTTCCCACCAAAACAGAACTGTAGAGGAGAGTCTACTGAACAAGCCAGTACGTGCCACATACCAGTTCTGCCATCTGTTGAGGAGTTACGAAGGTGGAGGCATTACTTTTCATTCAACCCTTGCATATCTGTGATGAGCCCCAGAGACCAACCCGATTGCCATAGGAACACTCTGCCGAGTCCAGCTCCGAAAGGTCAAAGCCAAAGTGACTGATCCCCCTCGGGTCAGATGGAATGATTCCGATCTATTTTTAATCGGCGGTTGTCGCATTTCCGACTCGGCCACTCCTGCCACGGCAGCCCACCCGTTTGTGGCGTTTCTCCCAGGCGGATGCTTGGCTCCCCTTTTTGGCTCAGCTTCACACCCACTCTCCACTTCAGAAACAGACCAAGGACAAAGTAGAAAACCCTGGATGTGGTTGGGAAGGAGAAGTCAAGGCAAAGGGTTTATAAGTACGGCACATGCAAACACAATACAATAACTCCAACCTCCTGCTTGCAGTCATTGAGACTTTTGGAGCATTGCTCCACAGGGCAGAAAGGTCTAGGCTGGTCTCCAAATGGACATAATCATGCACTCCTCCAATGGCCTCCTTGGTGCTCATGCCCCATTGCACCGACTCTTCTGAGTAGCTTCCCATCAGAGTGGAAATCATCTATCTGCTATAGAACTCCAGTATGCTGATGACAATGTCATCTATGCACATTCAGAAAAAGACCCACAAGCCACTCTAAACACCTTTGTAGCAGCATATGAGAAGCTCGGCCTGTCATTGAACATCGAGAAAACCAAGCAGTCACCAGCCAACTCCTCTCCAATGCCAGAGATACAGCTTAATGGTGTAAACATTAGAAAATGTGGACCATTTCCACTCCCTTGGCAGCCACCACTCCACCAAAGTCAACATCGACACTAAAATACAACATCGCCTGAGCTCTGCGAGTGCAGCATTCTTCTGAATGAAGCAGAGAGTGTTTGAGGACCGGGACATCCGTAGGGAGACCAAGGGGCTTGTCTATAAAGCGATTGTCCTCCCAACCCTGCTCTATGCCTGCGAGACATGGACTGTCTACAGATGTCAACATTGACACTGAAATACAACACCGCCTGAGCTCTGCGAGTGCAGCGTTTTTCCGAATGAAGCAGTGTTTGAGGACCAGGACATCTGTAGGGAAACCATGGTGCTTGTCTATAAAGCTATTGTCCTCCCAACCCTGCTATACACCTGTGAAATGTGGACTGTCTACAGACGTCAACACTGTCACTGAAATACAACACCATCTGAGCTCTGCAGGTGCAGCATTTTTCCGAATGAAGCAGAGAATGTTTGAGGACCAGGACATCCATGGGGAGACCAAGGGGCTTGTCTATAAAGCTATTCCCCTCCCAACCCTGCTCTATGCCTGTGAAACGTGGACTGTCTACAGACGTCACATGCAACTCCTGGAACAATTCCATCAGCGCTGCTTCCAGAAAATCCTGCAAATCTCTTGGGAAGACAGGCGGACAAATGTCAGCATGCTGGAAGAAGCAAAGACCGCCAGCATTGGAGCGATGCTCCTCCGCCATCATATCTGCTGGATCGGCCACATTGTTCAGATGCCTGACCACTGTCTCCCAAAGCAGTTGCCCTACTCTGAACTCAAGAACGGAAAACGGAATGTTGGTGGGCAGGAAAAGAGATGGAAAGATGGGCTGAAAACTCTAGCATAGACACTGGGAATTGGGAAGCCCTGGCCTGTGAGCGCTCCAGCTGGAGGTCCGCTGTGACCAGCAGTGCTGCAGAATTTGAAGAGGCACGAATGGAGGGTGAAAGAGAGAAATGTGCCAGGAGGAAGGCGTGTCAAGCCAACCCCAACCGGGACCGCCTTCCATCTGGAAACCGATGCCCTCACTGCGGAAGAAGATGCACCACCAGGACACCAAACTTGGAGGACCATCATCCTCGGACTACAAGGGATTGCCTAAGTAAGTAAACCCCGACTCTCCTTGCAAAGAGGTGCTACTTGAACCCGCAAAAGGAAACTCTTTGGCTTGGCCTCCCACTCGCAGAGCTCTTTGGCCAGACAACAAAACCACAATGTGGATCTCTTTTGAGGTCTGATGCCAGGCGGCCCAAACAGGGAAATGTTCTCTCTGCCTCTACCAGCCGGAGAGGAAAACCAAGCCATGAACAAGCAAAAAGAACAACAACAACAACAACAACAAAAAGAGTCAAATGCAAGTTTCCAGGCATTTGCTTCCCAGAACGGACTCAGGCACAGGGCTGGAAGCATCTCAGAGATCAATGGCACTGGCTGGAAATAGTAAGTGCTGAGTAAGGATCCCCATCGTTTCCTTTTAGAATTGAAACTGACGAGCCCAGAGAAAGTTTGCAAAGTCAGGTTTGGGAAGGGCAGGAGGGGGAACTCCGCTCTCCAGACGTAAAGACAAAGAGGTTGGCAAAGAAAGGACTGCACCCCCAATTCGTTCACCACGTTGGGTGTATGCATTCTTACACACTGGCGATACTATGCTAATAATATAATATATTGTGTGTGGGTCTATATATATATATACACACACACACACACACACATATATATACACACACTATTTATTTATTTTATTTTATTTATTTATTTATTTGCTTCATTTGTATACCACTCTTCTCAGCCCTCAGGCGACTCAGAGCGGTTAACAACCAGTTTCAATAACACAATACAAAATCATTAATCAATTAAAACAGTAGTATCAACCAAAATATCAATACAACACCAAAATATCAATACAACAGTACAGCACTATAACAATCCATCACGTCTCATCAATAGAATCAGCATCCGAACTCATTGTCCATTATTCCAGTCCAATAATCAATCAATTGCACTGCTTAGTTGAACGCCTGTTCAAAAAGCCAGGTCTTCACACTCTTCCGGAATGCCAATAAGGAGGGGGCCGATCTGATGTCTGTAGGAAGGGCGTTCCACAGCCGAGGGGCCACCACTGAGAAGGCCCTGTCTCTCGTCCCCACCAGGCGTGCTTGTGAAGCCGGCGGGACCGAGAGCAGGGCCTCCCCAGACGATCTTAACTAGCTGTCCCCTGCCACATGTTGCTGTGGCCCAGTCTGTGTATATGTATTTTGTGTGTGTATATATTTGTGTATATATGTGTGGTGTGTGTGTGTGTATGGTTTTGCACATGTGCTGTAATGTTTTTTTGTTTTGTTTTGGTTCATTTTGGCTTGTTAAGTCTTTTCCGCTGTGTTTTTCAGTGTTTTTATGAGTGGTGGTTACTTGTTGGCCTGAGAGGGGTCTTGTGTCCAAATTTGGTATCAATTTGTCAATTGGGTTTTGAGTTATGTTAATCCCACAAACTAACATTACATTTATATATATATACTAGCTTTCCCCTGCCACGTGTTGCTGTGGCCCAGTCTGTGTATATGTGTTTTGTGTGTGTATATATATGTGTGTGTGCGCGTGTGTGTGTGTGTAGTGAAGGACATACATTGGGTTGTTAGGTGTCTTGTGTCCCAATTTGGTGTGAATTTGTCCAGTGGTTTTTGAGTTCTGTTAATCCCACAAACGAACATTACATTTTTATTTATATAGATATATGTTGTTGTTCATTCGTTCAGTTGTTTCTGACTCTACATGACCTCATGGCTCAGATAGATAGATAGATAGATAGATAGATAGATAGATAGATAGATCTTGTAAGCTGCTCTGAGTCCCCCTTTGGGAGTGAGAAGGGCAGCATAGAAATGTTGTAAATAAATAAACACATAAATAAATGTGTCCTCATGCCTTTGTTTTATAGTTGCCAGCTCCAAGAAACCCATGCGCAGCTAAAGCAGTGAGATCCCCTCACCTGGGGTCCTCAAACTAAGGTCCGGGGGCCCGATACGGCCCTCCAAGGTCATTTACCTGGCCCTCGCTCAGGGTCAACCTAAGTCTGAAATGACTTGAAAGCACACAACAACAACAACCACCACCCTATCACATCAGCCAAAAGCAGGCCCACACTTCCCATTGAAATACGAATAAGTTGATAAAATGGTTCTTCATTGAGGGATTGTGACCTGGCCCTCTGTTTAAAAAGTTTCCTACACGTTTATTTTCCCCAACCCAAGAATACAAGTTGTCGAAGGCTTTCATGGCCGGAATGACTGGGTTGTTGTAGGTTTTGCCGGGCTATATGGCCATGGTCTGGAGGCATTCTCTCCTGACGTTTCGCCTGCATCTATGGCAAGCATCCTCAGAGGTTGTGAGGTCTGTTGGAATCTAGGAAAAAGGGGGTTTATATATCTGTGGAATAATGACCAGGGTGGGACAAAGGACTCTTGTCTGCTGGAGCTAGGTGGGAATGTTTCAACTGACCACCTTGATTCGCATATAATGGCCTGACCAGGCCTGTAGCCAGGATTTCGTTTGGGGGGGAGTGAATTTTTTTCAGGGGCGGTCGGGGGGCTGGCTGAGTTTTGCGGGGGGGCTGAGTCTGAGTGAAAGAGGGTCTACCCTAGCAAATCTTTTGTATCATTACCCCAATACCCCCATGCATAGGGGATATATTGAGTATGGTGATCAGATCATGATATGAATAAATAATGCACCAGTAAGGCCTTTTCGCGAACAACCATGAGAATTTTGGGGGGGGGGGGGGGGGCTGAAGCCCCTCAAGCCCCCCCCCCTCCCCTGGCTACATGCCTGGGCCTGACAACACAACAACAGAGAGGAAACAAACAAGGACATCTAATCACCTCTCAACAAAAGTTTGCTCCAGGCACTGCCAGGCCATCAAATGCTAATCAAGGTGGTCAGTTGAAACATTCACACCTAGCTCCAGCAGGCAAGAGTCCTTTGTCCCACCCTGGTCATCATTCCACAGATATATAAACCCTTTTTCCTAGTTCCAACAGACCTCACTCCCTCTGAGGATGCTTGCCATAGATGCAGGCGAAACGTCAGGAGAGAAACAAACAAGGACATCTAATCACCTCTCAACAAAATATTCCCCCAGGCACTGCCAGGCCATCAAATGCTAATCAAGGTGGTCAGTTGAAACATTCACACCTAGCTCCAGCAGACAAGAGTCCTTTGTCCCACCCTGGTCATCATTCCACAGATATATAAACCCTTTTTCCCAGTTCCAACAGACCTCACTACCTCTGAGGATGCTTGCCATAGATGCAGGCGAAACGTCAGGAGAGAATGCCTCTAGACCATGGCCATATAGCCCGAAAAAACCTGCAACAACCCAAGAATGGAGGTCTTTCCGCAAGGGTCAAAGCATGGTGGAGCCAACCCCGGTGGCCCTCGCAGCCTACCTTGGAGATGAGTTCGTCGTGGTTGGCCAGGTGTGCCCTGCAGTGGATGCAGCTGTAGGTGCGGTGGCAGGAAGGCAGGTAGGCCTGGAAGGTCTTGGAGCGGGTCATCTTCACCATGGGGGCCACCGAGCTGGGGGGGAACTCGTGGGCGGCCCAGGAGGCGCTCCCACAGGAGGGGTCGCAGGGGAAACACTGGAAGACGCAGGTAAAGGCCGTGGCTTGGCCGGGGGCAGGTGTGGGGCGGGCTCCACACGCTGCCGGCAACGGGCTTCAGGGGAAGAGCACGGGCCACGCGGGCCGGACAACCTCCGCGGACCTGGATTGCCCATCGGGGGAAAAAGAGAAGAAAAACATAAAAAAGATCAGTCTCCAGAAAGGAAACAGCAGGCCAGTTGGAGAGGCTTTCATCCCAGGACAATTCCATCCTAGATTGTGTGTGCTTCCTCCACCACAGGCATCCCAGTGAGCAGGAGACACTCATGTTCCTCCTTCCATGGATATTGCAGGTTATAGTGAACACCATGAACATGTCCAATGTCCTCCACCAACAACACACACCCCACCACCCAAGGGAAGGCTTTCATCCGGGGACAATACCATCCTAGATTGTGTGTGTTTCCTCCACCACAGGCATCCCAGTGAGCAGGAGACACTCGTGTCCCTCCTTCCACGGACATTGCAGGTTATAGTGAGCACCATGAACATGTCCAAGAGACCTGCCAATGTCCTCCAACAACAACACACACCCTACCACCTAAGGGAAGGCTTTCATTCAGGGACAATTCCATGTGGTGGTGTGTTTCCTCCACCACAGGCATCCCAGTGAGCCGGAGACACTCATGTCCCTCCTTCCACCAACATTGCAGGTTATAGTGAGCGCCATAAACATGTCCAAGAGACCTGCCAATGTCCTCCAACAACAACACACACCCCACCACCCAAGGGAAGGCTTTCATCCAGGGACAATTCCATCCTAGATTGTGTGTGTTTCCTCCACCACGGGCATCCCAGTGAGCAGGAGACACTCATGTCCCTCTTTCCAATGACATTGCAGGTTAGAGTGAGCACCACAAACATGTCCAAGAGACCTGCCAATGTCCTCCAACCACAACACACACCCCACCACCCAAGGGAAGGCTTTCATCCGGGGACAATACCATCCTAGATTGTGTGTGTTTCCTCCACCACAGGCATCCCAGGAGACACCCATGTCCCTCCCTCCAATTACATTGCAGGTTATAGTGCACACCACGAACATGTCCAAGAACTCTGCCAATGTCGTCCACAAACACAACACTGCCCACCACCCAAGGGAAGGCTTTTCTACAGGGACAACTTCATCTTAGATTGTATGTGTTTCCTCCACCACAGGCATCCCAGTGTTTCTGACTCTCTCTCCCATGGTGTGGAATTTGCATGCCCCCGCCCCATTGCCTCTCCCTTCACCCTTTCCTATTCTTTTCTATGGCGCACAGGCTAGATTATATGTGTTTCTATGGCGCACAGGCTTTAATACAGGGGAAAATCCATCCTAGGTTGTATGTGTGTCCTCCACCACAGACATCCCAGTGTTTCTTACTCTCTCTCCCTTGCTGTGGAATTCGCATGACCCCGCCCACTGCCTCTCCCTTAACCCTTTCCTATTCTTCTCTATGGTGCACAGGCTTTAATACGGGGACAATTCCATCCTAGATTGTATGTGTTTCCTCCACCACAGACATCCCAGTTTTTCTTATTCTCTCCCCCATGGTGTGGAATTAGCACGACCCCACCCACTGCCTCTCCCTTAACCCTTTCCTATTCTTGTCTATGGCGCACAGGCTTTAATACAGGGATAATTCCATCCTAGATTGTATGTGGTTCCTCCACCACAGACATCCCAGTGTTTCTGACTCTCTCTCCCATGGTGTGGAATTTGCATGACTGCCTCTCCTTTAACCCTTTTCTATTCTTGTCTATGGCACACAGGCTTTAATACGGGGATAATTCCATCCTAGATTGTATGTGTTTCCTCCACCACAGACATCCCAGTGTTTCTGACTCTCTGGATTGGCGTGGAATTTGCATGACCCCACCCCCTGCCTCTCCCTTAACCCGTTCCTATTCTTTTCTATGGCGCACAGCAAGCAGAAGAATTGATCAGCAACTGAACATACTTGAGAGGTTTGAGGAGAATTCGCAATGACTTGTAGGACTTATAGGTACTGGGATGTATAGTTCACCTGCAATTTAAGAGAACCCTGAACTCCACCAATAATGGACCTGGAACTAATTTGGCACACCCAACCCCCATGACCAAGAATAAATACTGGAAGTCTTTGGAGGGATTTATAGGAATTGTAGTTCACTTACATCCTACATGAACCCAAACAATTATGGATCTGGACCAAACTTGGCCTGCATACCCGATATGCCCACATTTGAATACAGGTAGGTTTTGAGGGGAATTGACCGGGACATTTTGGAGTTGTAGGTTCTGGGATTTATAGTTCACCTGCAATCCACCAAAGATGGAATGGGACACAGTCCCCATGACAAGCAAAAAATACTGGAGGTCCCTGGGAAACAATCACCTTGTTTCGGGGGAGTTGTAGTTCACCTACGTCTAGAGAGCACTGTGAACACAAACACCAATGGATCTGGACCAAACATGGCAAAAAGACCCGATAAACTAAAATTTGATTACTGGAGGGGTTTGGGGGGTGGGGGGAGGAATGGACCTTCCTTTCTGGGAGTTGTAGTTCACCCACAACCAGAGAAATGGTGACTTCCAGCTATGATGGGCTTGGACCATACTTGGCACACAGAACCCCCACAAACAACTCAACATACTGGAGGCATTTGAGGGGACTGACTCACCATAGTGGGAGATATAGTTCACCCTACTGCTCACATCGTAACCATTCATACCAATGAAATGTAAGTTCAAATTCGTAGTCTACAACTGACTGGGCAGTTGCAAGTTGGGCTCAGTTCCACCAAAGTCAACCCAAGCATGTCTAGGGATCGAGATTACAATCTTAGGTTTCAAGATGCCTTCAGGCTTTGAAGAAAAGGAGAGAACAAAGGCAAGGTTTTGAGAGAGCACCACCACGATGCTTTCGCAATCCAACGTGGAACGTAAAAAACAGGTTCAGCCTGCTTCCGTTCTGACCAATAATCAAGTTTCTGAGCCTCTCTGCTTTTGCTGACCAAAGAGAAGCCTCAGGGAGACATTAGGATGCAGAAGAAGACATCTCACCCACACCTTTGGGCAGTGTGAGGAGCAAAAGAAGACCTATGCAACAGGGGAAGCTCAGTCTCAACCAGAGGAAAGCAGGAATCCAGGAGCTCACGTTCTCGGTCTCTCAGTAATCCATTTCACAGGGTCAGGGTAAGGGTAGGGGGACAAAAAGAAGCCCACCCCTTCCTTCTTGACCCACTTGGAGAAGAAAGGTGACCTACAAAGGTGAAAGACAGACCGAGAACACTCCCACACCTCCAGAACACTCAAGGATGTCTGTCTATCTATCCTATCCTATCCTATCCTATCCTATCCTATCCTATCCATCAGATAGCTAGGGCCTTCCAACACTAGGGTTCCATCCATCTATCTATCTATCAATTCATCTATCTATCTATCTATCTATCTATCTATTCATTCTATCTGTTGGATAGGAAGCCCAGGGGGAAGCCAGGGCATCCCAACATTCCATCCATCCATCCAATCATCTATCTATCCAATCATCTATCCATTCATCTATCTATCCATTTGTCTATCCATCCATCCATCCATCCATCTATTGGATAGGAACCCCAGGGGGAAGCCAGGGCATTCCAATGCTGGGGTTCCATCCATCCATCCATTCATCTATCTATCCAATCATCTATCTATCCATTCGTCTATCTACCCATTTGTCTGTCTGTCTGTCTGTCTGTCTGTCTGTCTGTCTGTCTATCTATCTATCTATCTATCTATCTATCTACCCATCCATCCATCCATCCATCTATCCATTCATCCACCTATCCAACTATCCACCCACCCATCCATCTATCTGACTATCTATTCATTCATCCATTCATCCATCTATCCATTCATTCATCTTCTATCTATCTATCTATCTATCTATCTATCTATCTATCTATCTATCCTATCTGTTGGATAGGAACCCCAGGAGGAAGCCAGGGCATCCCAACACTGGAGTTCCATCCATCCATTCATCTATCTATCCAATCATCTATCTATCCATTTGTCTATCTATCAATCAATCAATCAATCAATCAATTCATCTATCAATTCATCTATCAATTCATCTACATATCAATTCATCTATCTATCTATCTATCTATCTATCTATCTATCTATCTATCTAGTCTATCTGTCGGATTGTGACTCCAGGGGGAAACCAAGGCCTTCCAATGCTAGGGTTCCATCCATCCATTCGACTATCCATCTATCCATCTTTAAGGGAATATGACTGGAATGACGATATGGCCGATGAGACTGTCTTACTGTTTTAATGATGGCTTATGTATTGTTAATTATGCTTTTATGTCTAATTGTGGTTTTCATGTTGTAATTTGTTATGTAATGGCTTCGGAATGGGGCCCATTGTCAGCTGTCCTGAGTCCCCCTTCTTTGGGGGTTGAGAAGGACGGGATAGAAATGTGAGAAATAAATAAATAAATATTGTCGAAGGCTTTCATGGCTGGAATCACTAGGTTCTTGTAGGTTTTTTTTGGGCTATAGAGCCATGTTCTAGAGGCATTTCTCCTGACGTTTCGCCTGCATCTATGGCAAGCATCCTCAGAGGTAGTGAGGTCTGTTGGAAATAGGAAAATGGGTTTATATATCTGTGGAATGACTGGGGTGGGGCAAAGAGCTAGGTGTGAATGTTTCAGCTGACCACCTTCATTAGCATTTGAAGGCCTGGCTGAGCCTGGGAAAATCTGGCTACCAGTATTAAAACACTCTAAAATTACTACAGCAAAACAGCAGAGAGGAAACAACCAGGCACATCTTAACACCTCTCAACAGAACATTTTCCCAGGCTCAGCCAGGCCTTCAAATGCTAATGAAGGTGGTCAGCTGAAACATTCACACCTAGCTCCAGCAGAGAAGAGCTCTTTGCCCCACCCCAGCCATTCCACAGATATATAAACCCAATTTTCCTAATTCCAACAGACCTCACTACCTCTGAGGATGCTTGCCATAGATGCAGGCGAAACGTCAGGAGAAAATGCCTCTAGAACATGGCCATATAGCCCGAAAAAACCTACAAGAACCTAAATAAATAAATAAATAAATAAATATCCATCCATCCTCCTACCTACCTATCTATTCTATCTGTTGGATAGGAACCCCAGGGGGAAACCAGGGCATTCCAACACTGGAGTTCCAACCCTAACCCTAACCCTATCCATTCGTCTATCTATCCATTCGTCTATCCATCCATCCATCCATCCATCTATCCAGAGCTTCCCTCCTGGTTGGGATGTTTGAGGAGCTAACATCCAGCAGATGTAGATGACAACGTTCCAAATCCCATGGTTATGTTGACTGGGAGATTCTGGGAACTGTCACCCACAAGAGTAATTTTTCTGTGCCAATCGACTGGAGGCTGAGGAGGGGAATTTTGAAGCCAACAAGCTGAAGGAAAGAGGAAGGAACTTCTCTGAGGCAGCTCAGTCCTGTCCAAAAGGTGAACCCAAAGCCAGGAATGGTGTGTAGAAATGGCTCATCTAGGCACGCAACAGTATGGGGTGGCTAAGACAATTTGGTTTCCAATGCATGAGCAAACTATCCGCAGGGAGCAGGAAGTCCAGAAGGGCAGAAAGACCCCTTCTTTCCCACCTTATCTATCCAGGAGAGAGAAGAGCAACAGCCAACCAGCTCGGACCAGTAATTCCTGATGCACAAAGCTTGGAAAGGACACTTTTGGGGACTGTCGCTTCAGAAAACCCCGAATTTTCCAGACTGCATAGCCATGCGATCCCCTGGAAACCGACACTGATGTTGTCCTGCCCTCACAGCATAGGAATAAAACTATTCTATTCTTTAAGGTGAATGTGTTTGGCACATGACATGATACATAAACATTAATGCAATGCTGATTATTTTCCCCTGTGCCTCCTTGTTTGGGCCTTACCAGTGTTGAGAGTGAAAGTGCCCGAGATTCAAGAGGAGAGAAGGAACTCTTACCGCTCAAGAACCATCGCAGGTGAACCCATTCTGGAATGTTTCCTTGCATTAACATGGAGGGGAGCGGAGGGCAGGAAAAAGAGGGAGGACTGAAAGGAAAAGGAACCTAGCCATGGAAGAGGCAAGGGGACGTATTCATTGCTCCCTGTGGAGTTAGCTTTCTACTTGCAGGGCGGTTGTTTGAGGATTCTTAATCCAAGGAGCATGTTGAGTCCCTTCCTCCTCCCACCGCATCCTCCCAGTGGTAGAGTCTATTGTACTGCTCTGGAAAAGTTCCACTTCTGATCTGTCCCTTCCAGAATTTCCCGGCCCGCAGGTAATCATTCCGGATAGGGGATTCTGGGACCTATTGTTCTACAAATGGAATGTTCCCAAGCTGAAGCGACTTCTAACACTAGGCAGCTTGTGTTTGAATGGTTTGAGCATTGGATTCAGGAGACAAGGGTTCGAGGATCGGGACATCCATAGGGAGACCAAGGGGCTTGTTTAGAAAGTTATTCCCCTCCCAACCCTGCTCTATGCCTGCAAAACGTGGACTGTCTACAGATGTCACACTCAACTCCTGGAACAATTCCATCAGCATTGCCTCTGAAAAATCCTGGAAATCTTTTGAGAAGACAGGTGGGGAATTGTCAGCGTGCTGGAAAAAGAAGCAAAGACCAGCAGCATTGAAGCGATGCACCTCCGAAACGTCCTGTGAAACGTGGACTGTCTACAGATGTCACACTCAACTCCTGGAACAATTCCATCAGCATTGCCTCTGAAAAATCCAGCAAATCTCTTGAGAAGACAGGCGGGGAAATGTCAGGATGCTGGAAGAAGAAGCAAAGACCAGCAGCATTGAAGTGATGCTCCTCCGAAATGTCCTGTGGAATGTCCTCCGAAACATCCTGTGAAACGTGGACTGCCTACAGACATCACACTCAACTCCTGGGATAATCCCATCAGCGTTGCCTTCAAAAAATCCTACAAATCTTTTGAGAAGATAGGCAGACAAATGTCACTGTGCTGGAAGAAGAAGCAAAGACCTCCAACATGGAAGTGATGCTCCTCCGAAATGTCCTGTGGAATGTCCTCCGAAACATCCTGTGAAACGTGGACTGCCTACAGACGTCACAGTCAACTCCTGGAACAATTTCATCAGCGTTGCCTCTGAAAAATCCTGCAAATCTCTTGGGAAGACAGGTGGGGAAATGTCAGCGTGCTGGAAGAAGCAGCAAAGACCAGCAGCATTAAAGCGAGGCTCCTCCGAAATGTCCTGTGAAATGTGGACTGTCTACAGACGTCACACTCAACTCATGGGATAATCCCACCAGCGTTGCCTCCAAAAAATCCTATAAATCTTTTGAGAAGGTAGGCGGGCAAGTGTCAGCGTGCTGGAAGAAGAAGCAAAGACCTCCAGCATTGAAGCAATGCTCCTCCGAAATGTCCTCCAAAACATCCTGTGAAACGTGGACTGTCTACAGACGTCACACTCAACTCCTAGGATAATCCCATCCGCGTTGCCTCCAAAAAATCCTACAAATCTTTTGAGAAGGTAGGCGGGCAAGTGTCAGCGTGCTGGAAGAAAAAGCAAAGACCTCCAGCTTTGAAGCGATGCTCCTACACCATCAACTCCACTGGACTGAAGGCCACATTGACCGAATGCCCAAAGAGCACTCTCTCCCAAAGCAGTTACTATAATCACAACTCAAGGATGGAAAATTGAATGTTGGTGGACGGGAAAAGAGATTGAAAGATGGGCTTAAAGGCAATCTTAAAAACTGTGGCATAGACACTGAGAACTGGGAAGCCCTGGCTCTTAAGCACTCTAGCTGGAGGTCGGCTGTGACCAGCAGTGCTGTGGAATTCAAAGAGGAATGAATGGAGGGCAAAAGAGAAACATGCCAAGAGGAAAAAGGTGCATCAAGCCAACCCTGGCTGGGACTGCCTTCCACCTGGAAACTGATGTGGGTCAAATAGGGCTCCACAGCCAAGACACGACACTTGGAAGGCCATCATCCTTGGACAACGAGGGATTGCCTAAGTCCATCATCCATGGAAATGTATCAGGCTGCTATGGGTTGCACTCAACAGGACATCGTATATTGCATGTGTCCATGCATACATGATCCCAGGTAAATGCATACATGATCCCATCCCTAGGAAGACTTGGATTCAGATCCACACTCAACTGGATAACCCTAAATGGATGCTCATTCTCCTCCTTCGCCAACCCTACTAACCTTGAGATACTGGGTTCAATTGCTAGCCTGGAAGTGTTTGTATGGCTGTTGTCGCTCCCGCCGTCAAGCCCAATGATGCTGACCACGGGTCAAGGCGACAGGCCGTGGAGTCCCCCAACCACCACCTCCCCGATGCCTCTCTTCTGGGGGCTTTATCACGCTTTGGGGGACCCCCTGCAGAAAGGAAAATGCTGGTGCTGCCTGGCCGTGCAAAGCATTGTGTTTCCCCTCCTCAGCACTCCACGAGCCATTCGCTTGTTTCCCAGAGTGCTGAGTAAGGTCACCCCTGTCACCACCCTTGTGGAGTTCAGCACTTTTCGCCTCCGAAAAAAACACAACAACAATGAGAGCCCAGCGCGGCAGAAATGCCAGCTGAGCACACTGGCTTAGGGGCAAACACGCCCTCCAATAGTGGTGGGGCACACGTGGTCAAGCGACATCAGCCTCTGGTAAAGACGGCAAAAGTCAGTCATCAAGAATGCACAAAACTAAAAGAGGGCGCAGCAGGTTGCTTTTGACCAAGCCAACTGGGAAGGGCAAAACCCACCCACCTCTCCATTTCTCTGAAGACACAAGTCCGCAGTTTGGGGGTCCTCCTAGACTCAGCGCTGACACCTGATGCTCAGGTATCGGCCATAGCCGGGAGGGCCTTGGCACACTTAAGACTTGTGCCCAGCTGTGACCGTACCTCGAGAAGTCTGACTTGACCATGGTGGTCCACGTCTTGGTTACCTCAAGACTGGACTACTGTAATGCTCTCTATGTAGGGCTGCCCTTGAAGACGGTTCGGAAACTACAGCTGGTGCAAAGGTCGGCGGCCAGGTCTTCTTCCTCTTCCTCTTCTTCTTTCTCTTCCTCTTCTTCTTCCTCTTCTTCTTCCTCTTCCTTTTTCTTCTTCTTCCTTTTCTTTTTCCTCTTCCACTTCTTCTTCCTCGTACCTTTTTTGTCTTCTTCCTCTTTTTCGTCTCCCTCTTTTTCGTCTTCCTCTTCCTCCTCTTCTTCTTCTCCTCTGCTTGCTGAATGTTTTGAGTATACAGTCTTCAATGTATTGTCGAAAGCTTTCATGGCTGGAATCACTGAGTTCTTGTGGGTTTTTTTTCGGGCTATATGGCCATGTTCTAGAGGCATTTCTCCTGACGTTTCGCCTGCATCTATGGCAAGCATCCTCAGAGGTGAGGTCTGCTGGAACTGGGTAAAAAGGAGTTTATATATCTGTGGAATGACCAGGGTGAGACAAAGGGCTTTTGTCAGTTGGGCTAGGTGTGAATGTTTCAACTGACCACCTTGATTAGCATACAATGGGCTGACTGTGCCTGGAGCAGCCCATTGTATGCTAATCAAGGTGGTCAGTTGAAAGATTCACACCTAGCCCAACTGACAAAAGCCCTTTGTCTCACCCTGGTCATTCCACAGATATATAAACCCCCCTTTTCCCAGTTCCAGCAGACCTCACAACCTCTGAGGATGCTTTCCACAGATGCAGGTGAAACGTCAGGAGAAATGCCTCTAGAACATGGCCATATAGCCCGAAAAAACCCAGAAGAACTGAGTATACAGTCTTCCTTCGCTATTTCGCGGACTTGCTTTTTCGTGGGTTTTTGCCTCCTGGCAATGATGGAGCGTGGAAAGGGGTTTCACCCCCCCCCCCCGGGAGAGTGTCAGCCAATCACTTAAGGGATGGTCACTCCTTGGGTGACCATCAAAAAGGGCTGGCTTTTCGAGCAGGCCTTCCCAATTGCGGCATAGTTATTATGATACTATGGAACCACTGAGGACGCAACTGGACCATGTTTGGGTATGGAGACGCTTTGATTGATCATGTTTTTAAGGCTTTGTATGGTTTTTATATTTTTATCTTGCTGTTAGTGATTTAACCACTGGACGAATTGACACCAGATTTGGACACAAGACACCTCTCAGGCCAACGAGTGACCATCATTCAAAAAAACACTGAGAATCACAACGTAAGGGACTTAAAAGGACAAAAAAGCAAAAAGACACTACAGCGCAATGACTCTCCCGGCAAACAAAACACACAATAGCATATCTACACTCTTTCAGACTACAGCTCCCAGCATCCCTTAGGCCAGGCCTTTTAGGAGAGGAAGATGATCCAAATGCACTGCTTCCAAGCTGCAAGCTTTCTTCTTGGATTTTTTTGAGAGCATCTACGTCCCTGCATATTTCCAATTTCCTATTCATGGACTGCAACTTGCAGCAATCCTCCAGATAGATAGATTAGATAGAGATAGGAAGGTAGGTAGGTAGATAGATGGATGGATCAGGAGGATTGCTGGGAGTTGCAGTCCAAGAATAGGTAGAGAAGGAAGAAAGGGGAGAACAAGGAAGGGAAAGAAAATGGGGGGATGGAAGGGAAGAAGGAGAGAAAGAAAGAAGAGAAAGAGGGAGGGAAGGCTGGCCACAGCAACGCATGGCAGATACAGCTAGTCTATATAAATAAAAATGTCATGTTCGTTTGTGGGATGAACAGAACTCAAAAACCACTGGACGAATCGACACTAAATTTGGACACAAGAGACCTAACAGTCCAATTTATGTCCTTCACTCCAAAAAAATTGATTTCGTCATTTGGGAGTTGTAGTTGCTGGGATTTATAATTCACCTACAATCAAAGAGCATTCTGAACTCCACCAATGATGGAATTGAATCAAACTTGGCACACAGAACGCCCACGACCAACAGAAAATTCTGAAAGGGTTTGGTGGGCATTGACCTTGAGTTTGGGAGTTGTAGTTCACCTACATCCAGAGAGCACCGTGGACTCAAACAATGATGGATCTGGACCAAATTGGCATGAATACTCAATATGAACCCATTGTGAACACTGGTGGAATTTGGGGGAAATAGACCTTGACATTTGGGAGTTGTAGTTGCCGAGATTTATAGTTCACCTACAATCAAAGAGCATTCTGAATCCCACCAGCAATAGAATTGGGCTAAACTTCCCACACAAAACCCCCATGAGCAACAGAAAATACTTAATGCCATCCAGTCCAACTCCCTTCTTCACCAGGGCAAGAAAACGTAAACAAAGCCCTCCTGACAAAGAGCCATCCAGCCAGAGATATAGAGAGATATGATCCACACACAGAGAGAGATATAGTGTCATAGATTTGAAAGGGACCCCTGAAGAAGGACAATGATATGTTGCCTGTTCCAGAGTAGGCAAACCAGACAATCTTCACATCAACACTGACAAAGAAACAACAAGAAGTACTGTTTATCCACAAGCATCAAGACATTGCATATATTAGAAACTTTTCTCATTACTTTATTTTCGAGATCACCAGACAGGGCCACAGCAATGCCTGGCAGGGGATGGCTAGTATATCTATATATCTATATCTATAGATCATCCCTACTTTGCAGATTTTCACTTTTTGCAGTTGGTCCTGGAACGAAACACCCGCAATAAGTGCGGGAATACTGTAAGCTAATTTTGAATATTTGCAACCATCAAGATAAGCTGAGGACAAATGGGGGAAATGGGAGGAAAGAGGGTTATTGATTTTGTCATTTGGGAATGTTGTAGGTGCTGGGATTTATAGTTCACCTAAAATCAAAGAGCCTTCTGAACTCCACCAATGATGGAATTGAATCAAACTTCGCACCCAGAATTCCCATGACAAAGAGAAAATACTGGGAGGGACTGGTGGACATTGAGTTTTTGGAGTTGTAGTTCACCTACACCCAGAGAACACTTGGACTCAAACAACGGTCCAGATCCACCAAATGTGCCCAAATGTGAACACTGCTGGAGTTTGGGGAAAATAGACCTTGACATTTGGGAGTTGTAGTTGCTGGGATTTATAGTTCACCTATAATCAAAGAGCACTCTGAACTCCACCAATGATGGAATTGAATCAAACTTGGCACACAGAACTCCCACGACCAACAGAAAATTCTGAAAGGGTTTGATGGGCATTGACCTTGAGTTTGGGAGTTGTAGTTCACCTACATCCAGAGAGCACTGTGGACTCACACAATGATGGATCTGGACCAAACTTGGCACGAATACTCCATATGCCCAAATCTGAACACTGGTGGAGTTTGGGGAAAATAGACCTTGACATTTGGGAGTTGTAGTTGCTGGGATTTATAGTTCACCTATAATCAAAGAGCATTCTGAACTCCACCAATGATGGAATTGAATCAAACTTGGCACACAGAACGCCCACGACCAACAGAAAATTCTGAAAGGGTTTGGTGGGCAATGACCTTGAGTTTAGGAGTTGTAGTTCACCTACATCCAGAGAGCACCGTGGACTCAAACAATGATGGATCTGGACCAAACTTGGCACGAATACCCCATATGCCCAAATCTGAACACTGGTGGAGTTTGGGGAAAACAGATCTTGACACATGGCAGCTGTAGTTGCTGGGATTTACAGTTCACCTACGATCAAAGAGCATTTTGACCCCCAAACAATAGAATTGGGCCAAACTTCCCATTCAGAACCCTCATGACCAACAGAAAATACTGTGTCCCTCTAAATAATAAATTAAATTATTATTATTATTATTATTATTATTATTATTATTATTATTATGAAATAGCTGGCATGGCTGTGTCCCACTCTGCCTCCTGAAGCTGCGAGAAAGCGGAGAGAACAAGAGGCCGTGGAAGGCTGTGACCGGGCCACATTTTCTGTGTGTGCAGTTTCAAAACAATGGCCATTTCAACACACACACAGAGGGAGACTGCGCTGTATTCACACTGACCTTTTCTACAATTCTCTCTGATGGTGGATTAGGAACTGCTGGGTGAGGGCTTCGGAAAGTTACTCCAACTTATCGTTATCCTTCCAAACGAGGGAACAATGGCTTTTCCAGATCGCAGAGTAACCTTGCGGAGCCGAGGAAGGAGACTTTGATAATATGGTCCTTTTGGTTTTTTTCGGGCTATAGGGCCATGTTCTAGAGGCATTTTCTCCTGACGTTTTGCCTGCATCCATGGCAAGCATCCTCAGAGGTAGTGAGGTCTGTTGGAATAAGGATAATGGGTTTATATATCTGTGGAATGGCTGGGGTGGGGCAAAGGACTCTTGTCTGCTGGAGCTGGGTGTGAATGTTTCAACTGACCACCTTCATTAAAGGAAGAGACCATGAAAATGAACAAAAATCTGGCTACCAATATTAAAAAAAACTCTAAAATTACAACAGCAAAACAGCAGAGAGGAAACAACCAGGCACATCTTAACACCTCTCAACAAAAGATTTTCCCAGGCTCAGCCAGGCCTTCAAATGCTAATGAAGGTGGTCAGTTGAAACATTCACACCTAGCTCCAGCAGAGAAGAGCTCTTTGCCCCACCCCAGCCATTCCACAGATATATAAACCCTTTCCCTCAGTTCCAACAGACCTCACTACCTCTGAGGATGCTTGCCATAGATGCAGGCGAAATGTCAGGAGAGAATGCCTCTAGACCATGGCCATACAGCCCGAAAAAACCCACAAGAACCTAGTGATTCCAGCCATGAAAGCCTTCGACAAGACTTTGATAATGTTACACCATTTGCCCAGCTATCCGCTACAGCACTACGACCCCTTATTATAGCTTTGCATGTTGTGTTGACCCCCAAACATAACATTATTTTCCTTGCGACTTCACAGCTGTCATTTTGCTACTGCTATGAATCGTCATGTTATTTATTTTGTATCAAAAGCACGGCATAAATTAGTATAAAACTGATACTAAATATCTTTTGACCAAAAACGGGCGACAGCAACAGCATTGTCTGCAGCCTCCAACAATTCCTCCTCTGTGTATGAGGCAGGGCACAATGGACAAGCACACAGATGCGGAGTTGTCTGTTCTGGTCCACAGTCACACAAGGTGTGGGATTCTTTTCTGTCAGTGGTTCTCCACCTTCCTAATGCCGTGACCCCTTAATACAGTCCCTCATGTTGTGGTGACCCCCAACCATAATATTGTTTTCATTGCTCCTTCATAACAGTCATTTTACTACTGTTCTAGATCATAATGTAAATATCCGATATGCAAGATCTATTTTCATTCACTGGACCAAACTGGGCACAAATACCCAATACACCCAAATGTGAATGCTAGTGGGGTTGGGGGGAGGATTGGTTTTGTAATTTGGGAGTTGTAGTTGCTGGGATTTATAGTTCACTTATAATCAAAGAGCATTCTGAACTCCACCAGCGATGGATTTGAACCAAACTTGGCTCCCATGACCAATGGAAAACACTGGAAGGGTTTGATGGGCATTGACCTTGAGTTTGGGAGTTGTAGTTCACCTATATCCAGAGAGTACTGTGGACTTATGCAAGGGTGGATCTGCACCAAACTTGGCACGAATACTCAATATGCCCAAATGTGAACACTGGTGGAGTCTGGGGAAAATAGATCTTGACATTTGGGAGTTGTAGTTGCTGGGATTTACAGTCATTTTACTACATTCTGAGCTCCACTCAATTTTGGTGGGGATTGTTTTGGGGTGGGACTGACCTGACATAATAGTAATTGGGTTGTTGTAGGTTTTTCTGGCTGTATGTTCCAGAAGCATTCTCTCCTGACGTTTCACCTACATCTATGGCAGGCATCCTCAAAGACTGGAAGGATGCCTGCCATAGATACAAGGGAGGCAAAGAAGCGGCGCACATACCCAATATGCTGAAATTTGAGGTTGGGAGTTATAGTTCACCCACGTCGACAGAGCAATGTGCATCCAACGGATGGATCTGGACTTGGCACAAATACCACATATGACCAATTTTGGTGGGGGTTGTTTTTTTTTGGGGGGGGGGGAGTGGGACTGACCCAACATGATTGTAATTGGGCTGTTGTAGGTTTTTCAGGCTGTATGTTCCAGAAGCATTCTCTCCTGACGTTTCGCCTACATCTATGGCAGGCATCCTCAGAGGTTGGGAGGCAAAGAAGTGGGAGGAGATATATATATATATATATATATATATATATATATATATATATATATACACACACACACACACACATGTCCATATGTCCTTGCTTTATTTTCGGGACCGTGCCCCATAATCGCCGCGCCTCCTGGCTCTCCTCCATGTGAGGCGACAGATGTTTTGCTGAGCAGGCCTGGACCGCGAGCCAAGAGCCACGCATGCCAACAAGCGCTCATCCCTCTCCCCGCGTCTCTCTTTCCAAAACGATCCGGTTCATTTGAAATCGGAGCCGGCGGCAGCCGTGACGGCGGCGGGTGAACACTGCGCAGAGCACAAGCACACAGCAAAAAAGGTTGACGTCTAGGAAAGGAAGGAGCATAAATGGCCACAAAAACATCATTCAGAGGAGAGGGATTTGGGTAGGAACATCTCAAGAACCTCCATCTCTCTCCCTTGCCATTTTAGAGCAGGGCCACTCTCTTCTGCTTTGAAGAAACCAACAGATAAGTGGGTTGTGGTGAGCTTTCCAGGCTGTCTGTCCATGCTCCAGAAGCATTCTCTCCTGACGTTTCGCCTGCATCTGTGGCAAGCATCCTCAGAGGTTGTGAGGCTGACAGATCGCCTGGGATAGTCTTGCGTCCAGTTCGGGGAGAGTCCCAAGTCGCAATTTGAGGATGCTGGAGGGCGATTCAAGGATCCTGGAAACCAACAGCTATGAGGAGCAATTTGGGGTGCATCTGCACTACAGAATGAATGTGGTTTGACACCACGTTTGCTACGGAATCAAGAGAGGTGGCACCATTTTGTTCTTTGTCTCAGGTCAATTGGCGGCCATTCTGCATATTAAATGGGAGGAGCCATTGGTTTGGTCTTTGCCTCAGGTGGTGGGGCAGCCATCTTGTATATTAAATAAGCAGTACTGCCATTTTGTTCTTTGCCTCAGGGGAATTGGCCGCCGTTTTGTTCATTCAGTTGGGAGCAGCCGCCATTTTGTTCTTTACCTCAGGTGGAGGACTCACCATTTTGTTTTTTACCTCAGGTGGAGCCGCCACCGTTTTGTTCTTTACCTCAGGTTGAGGAGCCACCATTTTGTTCTTCACCTTACATGGAGGAGCCATTGGCTTGGTCTTTGCCTCAGGTGGTGGGACAGCCATCTTGTATATTAAATAAGCAGTACTGCCATTTTGTTCTTTGCCTCAGAGGAATTGACCACCGTTTTGTTCTTTACCTCAGGTGGAGGAGTTGCCATTTTGTTCTTTACCTCAGGTGGAGGAGTCGCCATTTTGTTCTTTACCTCAGGTGGAGGACTCGCCATTTTGTTCGTTACCTCAGGTGGAGCAGTTGCCATTTTGTTCTTTACCTCAGGTGGAGGACTCGCCATTTTGTTCTTTACCTCAGGTGGAGGAGTTGCCATTTTGTTCTTTACCTCAGGTGGAGGAGTTGCCATTTGGTTCTTTACCTCAGGTGGAGGAGTTGCCATTTTGTTCTTTACCTCACGTGGAGGACTCGCCATTTTGTTCTTTACCTCAGGTGGAGGACTCGCCATTTTGTTCTTTACCTCAGGTGGATTAGTCACCATTTTGTTCTTTACCTCAGGTGGAGGAGCCACCATTTTGTTCTTTACCTCAGGTGGAGGAGCCGCCATTTGGTTCTTTACCTCAAATGGAGGAGTTGCGATTTTGTTCTTTACCTCAGGTGGAGGAGCCACCATTTTGTTCTTTACCTCAGGTGGAGGAGTTGCCATTTTGTTCTTTACCTCAGATGGAGGAGTTGCCATTTTGTTCTTAACCTCAGATGGAGGAGCCACCATTTTGTTCTTTACCTCAGGTGGAGGAGCCACCATTTTGTTCTTTACCTCAGGTGGAGGAGTCGCCATTTTGTTCTTTACCTCAGGTGGAGGAGTTGCCATTTTGTTCTTTACCTCAGGTGGAGGAGCCAACATTTTGTTCTTTACCTCAGGTGGAGGAGTTGCCATTTTGTTCTTTACCTCAGGGTGGAGGAGCCACCATTTTGTTCTTTACCTCAGGTGGAGGAGTTGCCATTTTGTTCTTTACCTCAGGGTGGAGGAGTCACCATTTTGCTCTTTACCTCAGGTGGAGGAGCCACCATTTTGTTCTTTACCTCAGGTGGAGGAGCCACCATTTTGTTCTTTACCTCAGGTGGAGGAGTTGCTATTTTGTTCTTTACCTCAGGTGGAGGAGCGCCATTTTGTTCTTTGCTCTTCACCTCAGGTGATTTGGCGTCCATTTCATATATTAAATGAGAGGAGATTCTTTGCTTCAGGTGGAGGGGCAGCCATGTTGTCCTTCCACCTCATGAGGACTAGAAACCTTGCTTGGAGGTTTGTTTTGAGGTTGCATCCGTAGGACCGGCAAGCAACACCCAGTTGTGGTTCATGAAAACAGAGAAAGGGAGTTGTATATTGAGAGCTGGGTGAAAAGGCCACTAATGAGCACTTGCCAAAATGGCTTTGGGAGCTGTCATGCGGAAGGTGTGGGAGAGGTAAAGGCTGTCATCATCCCCGCCCGGCTTCCTGCCCTCGGGAATGAGGCAGCGCCAGACATTCCTTCGGTCACCTGGCCAAGGCCTGGAGACAGACAGGAGAAGGAACCCAGGCTCACACCCATTCCTGGTGCAGAAGATACAAACACGGGCGCAATATCCTCATGGGGACATCTTCCCTTCGAGGGCTCACAACTTCAGCATTCTGAGAGAAGGATTTATTTGTCCTGCTTTTTGAAAAATCCAAGTTGCTAGCCCTCAAGACAACCTTCGGATTGGTATGGCTGCCTCATTACATCATTGAAGCCCCCAGTGGCACACTGGGTCTGCAGACTGTCTGCAAACGTGGACTGTCTACAGGCGTCACATGCAACTCCTGGAACGATTCCATAATAATAATAATAATAATAATAATAATAATCCTTTATTTCTACCCCGCTAACATCTCCCGAAGGACTCGGTGCGGCTTACAAGAGGCCGAGGTCCAACACATCAATAAAACAACAGCATAACAAATACAACAATAAATAAAGTCATAAAACAAGCAAGAAACATTGAAACAATAGCAATAAACATTGGACAATAACACCACGATGCATTTAAAACTAGGGCCGGGCCAAATGTCATGTATAGAGGCTTGTCTATAAAGCTATTGCTATACGCCTGCGAGACGTGGACTGTCTTCAGACGTCACATGCAACTCCTGGAACGATTCCATCTGCACTGCCTCTGGAAAATCCTGCAAATCTCTTGGGAAGACAGGCGGGGAAATGCCAGCGTGATGGAAGAAGCAAAGACCACCAGCACTGAAGCGATGCTCCTCCGCCATCAACTCCACGTTGTCCGGATGCCCGACCACCGTCTCCCAAAGCACTTGCTCTACTCCGAACTCAACAACGGAAATCAAAATGTTGGTGGACAGGAAAAGAGATTGAAAGATGGCCTCAAAGCCAACCTTAAAATCTCTGGCATAGACACCAACAAGCCCTGGCCCTTGAGTGCTCCAGCTGGAGGTCAGCTGTGACCAGCAGTGCTGCAGAATTTGAAGAGGCACGAATGGAGGGTGAAAGAGAGAAACGTGCCAAGAGGAAGGTGCATCAAGCCAACCCCGACCGGGACCGCTTTCCACCTGGAAACCAATGCCCTCCTCACTGCGGGAGAAGATGCAGGTCAAGGATAGGGCTCCACAGTCACCTACGGACCCACCAGGACACTGATCCTGGAAGACTATCCTACTTGGTCAATGAGGGATTGCCCAAGTAAGTAAATAAGTAAGTAAGGCACATTGTGCCAGCAGGACTCAAGACCAACAGGTCGCAGGTTTGAATCCGGGGAGAGCGTGGATGAGCTCCCTCTGTCAGCTCCAGCTCTCTATGCAAAGGGGACATGAGAGAAGCCTCCCACAAGGATGGTGAAACATCAAAACATTTGGGCAACATCCCCTGGGCAATGTCCTTGCAGATGGCCAGTGGATGAGCTCCTTCTGTCAGTTCCAGCTCCCCATGCAAAGGGAACATGAGAGAAGCCTCCCACAAGGATGGTCAAACATCAAAACATCTGGGCAATGTCCTTGCAGACGGCCAATTCTCTCACACCAGAAGTTGCTCCTGACACGAAAAAAATTACATCCTCCCAATTTTGTTGCACTCCCATCATCCCTCCACACAGGTTGATGGGAAATATATCTTTGTATATAGAGAACATCTAGAGGCAAAAGCAAACCCACTCTGAACAAATCTTGCCAAGCAAAACACATTATACATAGCGTTTTGGTTGAACACTCTTCTGCCTATAATGCAGGCATGGGCAAACTTGGGCCCTCTGGGTGTTTTGGACTCCAACTCCCACAATTCCTAACAGCCGGAGTTGGACTCCAACTCCCACAATTCCTAACAGCCGGAGTTGGAGTCCAAAACACCCAGAGGGCCCAAGTTTGCCCATGCCTGCATTATAGGCAGAAGAGTGTTCAACCAAAATAGGTATCTCAATCCATTTCTGGATGTATTGACTCCTGCAAGGCTGATGAAACAGATCCTGGATCCACAGGGTCAACAAATCCAAGGTGTTTTCAATTAGGATGTGGGTAGGTGTGGTGGCACAAATCAGGTGAGTCACCCTCAGTCGGAAGTGACTTGAAGGCACATCTATGTTGTTGTCGCCGCTGCCACTGTTTGCCTTCAAGACATTCCTGACTTCTAATGACCTCAGGTGAACCTATCAGAGGTTCCTGAGGCTGAGAGAGTGTGGTTCCCCCAAGATTTCCATGCCTGAGTGTGGATTCGCACCCTCCTCTCCAGGATTCTAGTCCAATGCTTAGGGAGGTAAAGGTAAAGGTTTCCCCCTGATTTTAAGTCAAGTTATGTCTGACTCTGGTGCTCATCTTCATTTCTAAACTGAAGAGCTGGCGTTGTCCACAGAGGTGCTTCTCTCAGTCTGAGGGCTACTAAGCTACATGCAGACAAACAACAACAATACCGAGCGGTACAGAGCTTTACAGCATTTTGGACTCCAACTCCCACCATTCCTAACAGCCTTGGGCCCTTTCCTTTTCACACTGAGGCATTTCTCCGACTGAGGCCTCTCTCCCACTGAAGCCTATCTCACAATGAGGGCTCTCTCTCAGACTGATGCCTCACTCACTGAGGCGTTTCTCTCAGTCTGAGGGCTACTAAGCTACATGCAGACAAACAACAACAATACCGAGCGGTACAGAGCTTTACAGCATTTTGGACTCCAACTCCCACCATTCCTAACAGCCTTGGGCCCTTTCCTTTTCACACTGAGGCATTTCTCCGACTGAGGCCTCTCTCCCACTGAAGCCTATCTCACAATGAGGGCTCTCTCTCAGACTGATGCCTCACTCACTGAGGCGTTTCTCTCAGTCTGAGGGCTACTAAGCTACATGCAGACAAACAACAACAATACCGAGCGGTACAGAGCTTTACAGCATTTTGGACTCCAACTCCCACCATTCCTAACAGCCTTGGGCCCTTTCCTTTTCACACTGAGGCATTTCTCCCACTGAGGCCTCTCTCCCACTGAGGCCTATCTCACAATAAGGGCTCTCAGACTGCTGCCTCACTCACTGAGGTGTTTCTCTCAGTCTGAGGGTTACTAAGCTATATGCAGACAAACAACAACAATACCGAGCGGTACAGAGCTTTATGGCATTTTGGACTCCAACTCCCACCATTCCTAACAGCCTTGGGCCTTTCCTTTTCACACTGAGGCATTTCACCCACTGAGGCCTCTCTCCCACTGAGGCCTATCTCACAATGAGGGCTCTCTCAGACTGATGCCTCACTCAGTCTTAAGCGGCTGAGGGGGAAAAGGAAGGGGCCTGAGGCTGTTAGGAATGGTGGGAGTTGGAGTCCAAAACACTTGGAAGGCCCAAGTTTGCCCAGGCCTGGTCTATACTGTTGTTCTGAATGCAGAAGGAAGACGTTACAAGTAACATCCAAGTTCCTTCAACAACTGATTCTGAAACATTTCCAAAACAATGCTGCAAGAAAGTTGCTTTGCCCGTCAAGGGAAGAATGTATCCCAGATATACTGTTTACTTCTTTTTATTTTTGCTACTCTGCTACTAAGTATGCACGCCCAGCGTGGAAGACCTCTCACCACGCCAAAACAGTGGATGTGGCTCTTAATGAGACATGTCACATTGTCACAGGATGTCTACTCAAGAAATTACACTGTTTCTCTCAGTGGTTCTCAACTTGGGGGTCGGGACCCCTGGGGGGGGGGGTCACAAGGAGGTTTCAGAGGGGTCGCCAAAGGCCATCCATGTTGGTTATAGGGGTTCCATGTGGGAAGTTTGTCCCAATTCTATCATTGGTGGGGATCAGAATGATCTTTTATTGTAGGTGAACTATTAATCCCAGGAACTAAAACTCTCAAATGCCAAGGTCTATTTTCCCCAAACTCCAACAATGTTCATTCACATTGGGCATGTTGAGTATTCATGGCAAGTTTGGTCCAGATCGATCATTGTGTGAGTCCGTAGTGCTCTCTGGATGTAGGTGAACTACAACTCCAAACCTCAAGGTCAATGCCCACCAAACCCTTCCAGTATTTTCTGCTGGACAAGGGAGTTCTGTGTGGCAAGTTTGGTTCAATTCCATGCTCTTTGATCATAGGTAAACTATAAATCCCACCAACTACAACTCCCAAATGACAACATCAATGCTCTTTGATCGTAGGTAAACTATAAATCCCACCAACTACAACTCCCAAATGACACCAGTCCCCTGCCAACCCCACCAGTATTCACGTATTTGTGCCAAATTTGGTCCAGTGAATGAAAATGCATCCTGCATATCAGATATTTATATTATGATTCATAACAGTAGCAAAATTATAGTTGTGAAGTAGCAACAAAAAATAATATTATGGTTGGGGGTCACCACAATATGAGGAACTGTATTAAGGGGTCACAGCATTAGAAAGGTTGAGAACCACTGGTTTAGCTGGTATTGCACCACCAAGGAGTACCCACCAATAATAAAAGGGCCAAGGTAGTGACATCTTCGGCCCATCCTATATTCGGATTATCAGCCAGCATGCCAATGCCTTAAATCAAGAAATAGTTATGTAATGTCTACAGAGATGCTCACAGGAACATCTCAGCAAGCAAGAGTCCAAAAGGATTCCCCCAGGCAGTAAGAAGCCAGACCTTGGAAACTGCTAGGTCATTCCGAGCCAATCAAGGTGGCCAATGGAAACATTCACACCTGCCTCCAACAGACAAAGAGTTCTATCTCCCAACCTGGACATCACCCCATAGATATATAAACCCACTTGCCTAGTTTCCAACAGATCTCACAACCTCTGAGGATACCTGCCATAGATGGAGGTGAAGCATCAGGAGAGAATGCTGCTGGGACATGGCCAGGCAGCCCAGACAACTTACAATACAGAGAGGAACCTTTCCAAACGTAAAACCGAGTGGAGAATGAACTCTTCGATCTAGTACTCCTTGGGAGTCTCCCATCCAAGTACTAACCAGGCTTGACCCGGCTTAATTTCCAAAATCAGACAGGATTTGGAAATTAACCAAAGCGTTCTGGAGGGATCAGATTCTTGGGGTTATTCCACAGGGGTAACTTTTCCAAGCTGTAGGCGTAATTCAGAGGAGAATGCTTCCAAATGAGAAGGCAACCCGAAAGGCGGCTGGAAGGGATGCCATGACATTTCGGCACACTGCCGGTGGGACAGACCGCATTACACGTAAACCACACGGTAACCTCATTAGCCTACATAGCTGGCTAAGCCTCCGCAGTGCACCGCCTGATTAAGCCCCAGGGATCAGAGGCTGGGTTTTCCCCCTCCTTGTCTTATCCTGGTGCCAAGAAGGAAGGACCGGCTGGGGAGAACGCACCAGGTACCGCGCTTTGTGCCCACGGAAAATCATAATTCGTCCCTCTGCCGCATTGCAAGCAGAACTGTGGAACTCCCTTCCGTGGGAGACGCCAAGGAGGATCCCTTTGGTGACGCAGATGAAGGGGAAACCTCTGACAAAGCAAAAGGCCGGCAAGGCCAGACTGCGTTTCCATCACCACAAAAAGTGACACAACCTCTGCACAAAAACATCCAATGTTGCCTGGTCTGTTCCTTCCTTTGGAGCAACGACTGGAGGATGCTGGGAGATGACAACCACGTCCCGGTGACCTTGGGCACGCAGCACGCTTTGGGCTTCAGAGGAAGGAGGGCCAAGACCAGCCTAGACACGGGGGTCAGGCACCAGATCCTGGCTAATCTTGGAAGCTCAAGAGAGTAAGCCCGGGTTAAGGCTGGAAGGGGAGGCCGCCAACCTTCATACTCTTCCTCATGTTGTGGTGACCCTCAACCATCACATTGCTTTCAGATGGAAGGAAAGGGGTCTCTCTCTATTCCAGGGCTTCTCAACCTTCATTCTCTTCCTCATGTTGTGGTGACCCCCAACCATCACATTGCTTTCAGATGGAAGGAAAAGGGTCTCTCTCTATTCCAGGGCTTCCCAACCTTCATTCTCTTCCTCATGTTGTGGTGACCCTCAACCATCACATTGCTTTCAGATGGAAGGAAAGGGGTCTCTCTCTATTCCAGGGCTTCTCAACCTTCATTCTCTTCCTCATGTTGTGGTGACCCCCAACCATCACATTGCTTTCAGATGGAAGGAAAAGGGTCTCTCTCTATTCCAGGGCTTCCCAACCTTCATACTCTTCCTCATGTTGTGGTGACCCTCAACCATCACATTGCTTTCAGATGGAAGGAAAAGGGTCTCTCTCTATTCCAGGGCTTCCCAACCTTCATTCTCTTCCTCATGTTGTGGTGACCCCCAACCATCACATTGCTTTCAGATGGAAGGAAAAGGGTCTCTCTCTATTCCAGGGCTTCCCAACCTTCATACTCTTCCTCATGTTGTGGTGACCCCCAACCATCACATTGCTTTCAGATGGAAGGAAATGGGTCTCTCTCTATTCCAGGGCTTCCCAACCTTCATTCTCTTCCTCATGTTGTGGTGACCCCCAACCATCACATTGCTTTCAGATGGAAGGAAAAGGGTCTCTCTCTATTCCAGGGCTTCTCAACCTTCATACTCTTCCTCATGTTGTGGTGACCCTCAACCATCACATTGCTTTCAGATGGAAGGAAAGGGGTCTCGCTCTATTCCAGTGTTCCTCAACCTTCATACCCTTCCTCATGTAGTGGTGACCCTCAACCATCACATTGCTTTCAGATGGAAGGAAAAGGGTCTCTCTCTATTCCAGGGCTTCCCAACCTTCATTCTCTTCCTCATGTTGTGGTGACCCTCAACCATCACATTGCTTTCAGATGGAAGGAAAGGGGTCTCGCTCTATTCCAGTGTTCCTCAACCTTCATACCCTTCCTCATGTTGTGGTGACCCTCAACCATCACATTGCTTTCAGATGGAAGGAAAGGGGTCTCTCTCTATTCCAGTGTTCCTCAACCTTCATACTCTTCCTCATGTTGTGGTGACCCCCAACCATCACATTGTGTTCATTGCTACTGCACAGCTGACCGTTTGCTCCTGTTCTGAATCGTAATTTTCATTCACAGGACCACATTTGTTTGCCACAAATACCCAATAAGCCCACATTTGAATATTGGGGGAGATTGAACCCATCAGATTAATTAAAGGAGTCGTCAGGTAGAGTAACTGATAGCCAGATGGGAAGTCATGGGAGCCCTGATGTGGACGGACAGGTAAGGAGGTTGCTGCCTCCGTGCCGGAGAGGAGAAACCCAGCCACGTGGGGCCCAGAAGCCAGCCTGGCTCCAGTGTGGCCTCCAGGACGTTGGGCAAGTGTGCATTTCCTCCCCTGCCCTTAGGACTGAGCTCCAAGCCCCCGAGATGTCAACAGATGTAACCGTCTGGCAGGGAAATCTAGAAGAGCAACCCTTCCGGCAAGAGTGGCATTCCTTTCCAGAACAAGCTTTGCATTCATCTCATCTATTTATGAGAAGTCAAGACTTTTGGGGCCCTCAGAGATATGATAGCCATGTACAAATATGTGCATTTTTCACCCAATACTTGCTACTTGCAGAGAAAAAAAGGTATTCGGAATGATCATGGGAGTCGGTAAGATCCCCCAAAGGAAAAGATAACATACAAACTGGGAGGAGAAGGTTCAATGGGGTGGGAGAGCAGGGGTCAGATCCTTGCACAATCCCAGAAGCCCAATGGCCAACTCGGAGCAAGTCACACTCCCCCAGTCTTGGAGGAAGGAAGGAAGGCTACGGCAAATCCCACCCAAAGGAAAGAACCCCTGGACAAAGTCCACTAGAAGGCACAGAAGCTGTTTGGGCCTCCAACTCCCAGAAGCCCTCGCCAGCTTATTCAATGGGCAGGAATTCTGGGAGTTGGAGGCCCAAGCAGCTGGAGGGTCGCAATTTGAGGGTGCCTGCTCTAATATCCTGACCTCCCTTGCACGGCTGTAAATGTTAGGTAGCATTGTAAATGTTATATAGGCAAATGCAGCCTCTATACACACACAACACAGAATCCTAGAGTTGGAAGAGACCTCATAGGCCACCCAGTCCAAATGTGTTGCAGCCTCACCAAACTACAATTCCCAAGTTCCATAGCATTGAATCATAGAATCCTAGAGTTGGAAGAGACCTCGTGGGCCACCCAGTCCAAACGGTGTTGCAGCCTCAACAAACTACAACTCCCAGGTTCCATAGCATTGAATCATAGAATCCAAGAGTTGGAAGAGACCTCATGGGCCATCCAGTCCAACCCCATTCTGCCAGGAAGCAGGAAAATCACATTCAAAGCACTCCTGACAGATGGCCATCCAGCCTCTGTTTAAAAGCATCCAAAGAAGGAACCTCCACCACACTCCAGAGCATGGAGTTCCACTGTTGAATAGCTCTCACGGTCAGGAAGTTCTTCCTAATGTTCAGGTGGAATCTCCTGTATATATATGTGTGTGTGTGTGCATATATGTAAGTGTGTATATACGCACACATATAAACACATACACACACACATATATATACAGACACATAATAATAATAATAATAAATAATAATAAACTTTATTTATACCCCGCCACCATCTCCCATTCAGGTGGAATCTCCTGTATATTTGTGGGTGGGTGTGCATATATGTATGTGTGTATTACACACACACACACACACATATATATACACACACATACACACACATTCTCACATATATATATATACACACACATATAATAATAATAATAATAAATAATAAACTTTATTTATACCCCGCCACCATCTCCCTTTCAGGTGGAATCTCCTGAACACACACACACACAATAATAATAATAAATTATAAACTTTATTTATACCCCGCCACTATCTCCCCAATGGGGACTCGGGGCGGCTAACATGAGGCCATGCCTGAAAACACAACATAACACAATAAAATACAGAAAACAAAAATTACATCAGAAAATAATTACCATAGCAAAATGAAATAATAAAGCAAATTCACACAATATAAAAACAAACAGGATGGGCAGGCCAAATGGAGGAGATAAATGATAAAATAATCAAACCCCTGGGTGAGGTAGGAATATAAAAATATGTACGTAAAGGGAGCCCAGGAATGATATATACAAACACATATATACAAACACAAGGTTGTGCAGTTTGAAAGCATGAGACTCCTGCTTTTTAAATACTTTGTGCAAAAAACAAAGGGGATTATTATCACGCGTTGCTGTTAAAAAAGGCTGCTATTCCACACTTTAAATCCTATGGGCCAAGGGTGAATTTGTAGAAATATCTATGCCTATACATCACTGAACATCGAGAAAACCAAAGTGCTGTTCCAGCAGTCACCAGCCATCCCCTCTCCAATGCCAGAGATACAGCTTAATGGTGTAGCATTAGAAAATGTCGACCATTTCCGCTCCCTTGGAAGCCACCTCTCCACCAAAGTCAACATTGACACCGAAATACAACACTGCCTGAGCTCTGCAAGTGCAGCATTTTCCCGAATGAAGCAGAGAGTGTTTGAGGACATCCGTAGGGATACCAAGGTGCTTGTCTATAAAGCTATTGTCCTCCCAACCCTGCTCTATGCCTGTGAGACGTGGACTGTCTACAGACGTCACATGCAGCTCCTGGAACGATTCCATCAGCGCTGCCTCCGGAAAATCCTGCAAATCTCTTGGGAAGACAAGCGGACAAACGTCAGCGTGCTGGAGGAAGCAAAGACCACCAGCATAGAAGCGATGCTCCTCCAACATCAACTCCGCTGGACAGGCCATGTTGTCCGGATGCCTGACCACCGTCTCCCAAAGCAGTTGCTCTACTCCGAACGCAAGAACGGAAAACGGAATGTTGGTGGACAGGAAAAGAGATTGAAAGATGGCCTCAAAGCCAACCTTAAAAACTCTGGCATAGACACTGAGAACTGGGAGGCCCTGGCCCTTGAGCGCTCCAGCTGGAGGTCAGCTGTGACCAGCAGTGCTGCAGAATTCGAGGAGGCACAAGTGGAGGGTGAAAGAGAGAAACGTGCCAGGAGGAAGGCGCGTCAAGCCAACCCCGACCGGGACTGCCTTCCACCTGGAAACCAATGCCCTCCTCACTGCAGAAGAAGATGCAGAGCAAGAATAGGGCTCCACAGCCACCTACGGACCCACAAGGAAACCCATGATGGAAGACCATCTTACTCGTCCAACGAGGGATCGCCTAAGTAAGTAAGTAAGTCATCAAGAAAGGCTCAAGCAGAGAGAGGAAGAGCCCATGCCAGGAATTGGGCAAAGTGCGGAGAGCACCTTGCTGAGCATGGCCCGAATGCTTCCGCAGCATCTCTTTGCATTCGTAAGGGCCAGAAACTTGCTTAGACAACCAAAACCAAAGGAGCCAGACTCAGGAAACCGTGCCCCAGATCTCCAGGCTTCAATGCCCTCTTTCTAATAGAGGGGTAGGTAGGTTTCCCCAGCAAGTCTATTGCTGGAAGCGGGATTGGAATATGCAATCATGATCAATTAGCTTCACAAAAGCCCTGCCCTGGGGAAAATGGGTTGGAAAGATCCTGCTGGGAACTGGTTTGCTGATATGGATCAGCTGAGTGGCTCGGATTTTGTGGTTTGTCAAGGAAAACCCTGGGAGAGGGTCACCTCAAGGTAGAAAGGTCTCCAAAGCAGGCAAGGACAACACATGGGTTTGCTCAAGGGCCTTGCACAAGAAATGTACATCTCACTGGGGAAGAGTGGAGCTCCCAGTCCTTCTTGCAATGCTAATTAACTCCCTCCACATCCTCCCCTCATTGAATCTCACCAGTTCTCGAGGCCAGTGTTTCTCAACCTTCCCCTTAATACAGTCCGTCATGTTGTGGTGACCCCCAACCATAACATTATCTTCATTGCTAATTCATAAATGTAATTTTGCTAGTTGTGAATAATAATGTAATAATAATAATAATAATAATAATAATAATCTTTATTTATACCCTGCCACAATCTCCCCAGTGGGGACATGGGGCGGCTTACAAGAGGCCAAGCCCAACAACACAGCAACAAAAGAAAATCAGAACATAAACAACAACATAATCAATAACATAAAACATACACTATAAGAATATTGTAAATATCTGATATGCAGGATATATTTTTATTCACTGGAACAAATTTGGCACAAATACCCCATATGCCCAAATTTGAATACTGATGTGGTTGGAGGGAGGACTGATTTTCTCATTTGGGAGTTGTAGTTGCTGGAATTTATAGTTCTCCCAGACTGCTTAGGATACTGTAAACCTGTCAGCGGCTTATGATACTGTAAACCACCACCTCCTCCATGAGAAAAATGTATAGTATCACCAAGGACGACCACCTCACCCGCCTCATAGGAAACCTGCTACAAAACAGGAGCTTCTTTGTTGAGTTTCATGGCCAGAGAAGCAGAGGGCGGAAACAGAAGAACGGCCTGCCTCAGGGGAGCGTGCTTGCTCCATCCATGTTCAACATCTACACAAATGACCAGCCACTGCCAGAAGGGACAGAGAGTTTCATCTATGCTGATGATTGTGCCATCACCGCTCAAGGAAATCAGCTACAGAACAGGAGCTTCTTTGTTGAGTTTCATGGCCAGAGAAGCAGAGGGCGGAAACAGAAGAACGGCCTGCCTCAGGGGAGCGTGCTTGCTCCATCCATGTTCAACATCTACACAAATGACCAGCCACTGCCAGAAGGGACAGAGAGTTTCATCTATGCTGATGATTGTGCCATCACCGCTCAAGGAAATCAGCTACAGAACAGGAGCTTTTTTGTGGAGTTCCAGGGCCAGAGAAGCAGGTGGCGGAAACAGAAGAACGGCCTGCCTCAGGGGAGCGTGCTTGCTCCATCCATGTTCAACATCTACACAAATGACCAGCCACTGCCAGAAGGGACAGAGAGTTTCATCTATGCTGATGATTGTGCCATCACCGCTCAAGGAAATCAGCTACAGAACAGGAGCTTTTTTGTTGAGTTCCAGGGCCAGAGAAGCAGAGGGCGGAAACAGAAGAACGGCCTGCCTCAGGGGAGCGTGCTTGCTCCATCCATGTTCAACATCTACACAAATGACCAGCCACTGCCAGAAGGGACAGAGAGTTTCATCTATGCTGATGATTGTGCCATCACCGCTCAAGGAAATCAGCTACAGAACAGGAGCTTTTTTGTGGAGTTCCAGGGCCAGAGAAGCAGGTGGCGGAAACAGAAGAACGGCCTGCCTCAGGGGAGCGTGCTTGCTCCATCCATGTTCAACATCTACACAAATGACCAGCCACTGCCAGAAGGGACAGAGAGCTTCATCTATGCTGATGATAGTGCCATCACCATTCAAGCAGGGAGCTTTGAGATGGTTGAACAGAAACTCTCCGAAGCTCTAGGTACTCTTACTGCCAATTACAGGGAAAACCAGCTGATCCCTAACCCATCTAAAACAATTCCATCCACCAACTATGGAATTGAACCAAACTTGGCACACAGAACTCTCACGACCAACAGAAAATACTGGAAGTGTTGGGTGGGCATTGCGTTTGGGAACTGTAGTTCACCTACATCCAGAGAGCACTGTGGAGTCAAACAATGATGGATATGGACCAAACTTGGCCTTTCACTTTAAGAACAGACAATCATCCCAAGCTCTGAGGATTATTACCTGGGAAGGAATCCCACTGGAGCATTGCAGCGCACCCAAGTACCTGGGAGTCACCCTGGACTGTGCTCTTACCTACAAGAAGCACTGCCTGAACATCAAGCAAAAAGTGGGTGCTAGAAACAATATCATACGAAAGCTGACTGGCACAACCTGGGGATCACAACCAGACACAGTGAAGACATCTGCCCTTGCGCTATGCTACTCTGCTGCTGAGTATGCATGCCCAGTGTGGAACACATCTCACCACGCTAAAACAGTGGATGTGGCTCTTAATGAGACATGCCGCATTATCACGGGGTGCCTGCGCCCTACACCACTGGAGAAATTACACTGCTTAGCCGGTATCGCACCACCTGACATCCGCCGGGAAGGAGCAGCCAATAGTGAAAGGACCAAGGCAGAGACATCTCCAGCTCATCCCCTGTTTGGGTATCAGCCAGCACTTCAACAACTTAAATCAAGAAATAGTTTTCTAAGATCTACAGAGACACTCGCTGGAACACCCCAGCAAGTGAGAGTCCAAAAGTGGCAGGCTCAAACCCAGAGCCTCAACCAATGGCTGATACCAAATGAGAGACTACCCCCTGGGCACGGATACTCAATATGCCCAAATGTGAACACTGGTGGTGTTTGGGGAAAATAGACCTTGGCATTTGGGAGTTATAGTTGCTGGGACTTATAGTTCACCTACAACAAAAGAGCACTCTGAACTCCACCAACGATGGACTTGAACCAAACTTGGCACACAGAACTCTCACAACCAACAAAAAATACTGGAAGGGTTTGATGGGCATTGCGTTTGGGAGTTGCAGTTCACTTACATCCAGAGAGCACTGTGGACTTAAACAATGATGGATCTGGACCAAACTTAGCACGGATACTCAATATGCCCAAATGTGGGCACTAGTGGAAATTGGGGGAAATAGACCTTGACATTTGGGAGTTGTAGTTGCTGGGATTTACAGTTCACAGACAATCAAAGAGCATTCAGAGCCCCTCCAACGATAGAATTGTGTGGGCCAAACTTCCCACACAGAACCCCCATGACCAAGAGAAAATAGTAGTTCCAACAGACCTCACTCCCTCTGAGGATGCTTGCCACAGATGTAGGCAAAACGTCAGGAGAGAATGCCTCTAGAACATGGCCAGATAGCCCGAAAAAACCAACAACAACCCAGTATTACTCACATTTTACAACACAGAGACATCACAGCTAATTGTGGAAGAAAGAAAAAGTCCTGTCATGATGAGGCCTATCTGAGGTCATTTTTGGATTTGGAATGCCACGGATATTTCCCATCTTCTTTTAATCCCAAGGATCTTAATCTATTCTGAGAAAATAAAACAGCAAGAGGTTCCAAAGGCTGTGCCTACTTCTTCAGATGCAAACCAAGCAGATATTGGCATGCGAATATTCCGTGATTATGACTCCAAATGAATTCCTGCTGCCTCCCTCAACAGGAAAGGGAAGCTTGTAGGCTGGGATTCTGCATTGAAACAGATGACTCCGTCTGAGGCAAAGAGAGACACATTTCCCTGAGCCTGGCCCCTTTGGTTTTGGTTGTCTAAGCAAGTTTCTAGCCCTCATGAATGCAAAGAGATGCTGTGGGAACATCCAGGCAAGGCTCAAGGGGAGACCTGAAGGGAATGAGAGAGTTAGTTCTAACACTATGCATTAACCACTTATCCAAATTGGGAGGAAAACAAATCTGGAGCTTGGGGAAATTGACTAAAATTCACAGAATCCTCTCATGATTGTGCCTTCTCAGGTTTGCAGTCCGTCCCCGTCCCCGTCCCCCCCCCCCCCCTCAATAGGGATAGAATAAAATACCTGTCCCATTTGGGTCGGGACGCTCCCAATTATTCCTCTGTGAAAAGGCAAAAACAAATGGCTGCCACTTCCCCTGTCTTAGTGGGGGGGGGGGGGTCACAAGGGGAGGCTAGGGGGGGTCGCCAAAAACCATCCAAAAACACACTATTTTATTTTGGTTATGGGGGTTCTGTATGGGAAATTGGTTCAATTCTATCATTGGTGAGGCTCAGAATGCTCTCTGATTGTAGGTGAACTATAAATCCCAGCAATTACAACTCCCAAATGGCACGGTCTGTTTCCCCCCAAACTCCGCCAGTATTCACATTTGGGCATATTGAGAATTCGTGCCAAGTTTGGTCCAGATCCATCATTGTTTGAGTCCACACTGCTCTCTGGATGTAGGTGAACTACAACTCCTAAACTCAAAGTCAATGCCCACCAAACCCAGTATTTTCGTTGGTCCTGGGGGTCCTGTGTGGGAAGTTTGGCTCCATTCTATTGTTGGTGGAGTTCAGAATGCTCCTTGACTGTAGGTGAACTATACATCTCAGCAACTACAACTCCCAATGTCAAGGTCTATTTCCCTCAAACTCCACCAGTGTTCACGTTTGGGCATATGGAGTATCCGTGCCAAGTTTGGTCCAGATCCATCATTGTTTGAGTCCACAGTGCTCTACCTGGATGTAGGGGAACTACAATTCCCAAACTCAAGGTCAATGCTCACCAAACCCATTGGGTATACGTGCCAAGTTTGGTCCAGATCCATCATTGTCTGAGTCCATACTGCTCTACTGCTCTCTGAATGTAGGTGAACTAAAGCTCCCAAATTCAAGGTCAATGCCCACCAAACCCTTCCAGTATTTTCTGTTGTTCATTGAAGTTTTGTGTGGGAAGTTTGGATCAATTCTATCATTGGTGGGGCTTAGAATGCTCTCTGATTGTAGGTGAACTATAAATCCCAGCAATTACAACTCCCAAATGCCAAGGTCTATTATCCCCAAACTCCACCAGTGTTCACATTTGGGCATATTGAGGATTCATGCCAAGTTTGGTCCAGATCCATCATTGCTTGAGTCCACACTGCTCTCTGGATGTAGGTGAACTACAACTCCAAAACTCAAGGTCAATGCCCAATAAACCCTTCCAGCATTTTCCGTTTATGCAAGTTCTGTGTGGGAAGTTTTGCTCAATTTTATTGTTGGTGGGACTCAGAATGCTCTTTGATTGTAGGTGAACTATAAATCCCAGCAACTATTTATTTATTTATTTATTTATTTATGGCATTGATATGCCGCCCTTCTCACTCCGAAGGGGACTCAGAGTGGTTTACAAGTAGAATACAATACAATAAATAAATACAATATCTTCCTGGACCCCTCTCTTTACTCTGGTCCCAGAGTAGCAGTTGGTGTTGGGTGGGAAGGGCTCCCAACTGATGACACTGAAGACAAGATGGCACTACAACTCCCAAATGACGAAACCAATACCTCTCCAGCCTCACCAGCATTCAGATTTGGGCATTATTGGTTATTTGGTCCAGTGAGTGACAACACATCCTGCAGGTCAGATATTTACATTACAATTCGTAACAGGAGCAACATTACTCTTATGAAGTATGGTTGGGGGGGGGGGGGTCATCACAACCTGAGGAACTGTGTGAAGGGGTCATGGCAATAGGAAGGGTGAGAAGCACCGCTGCGGAGCTTCATGGAAAGGCCGTTTGGGGCGGACAATGGCTCCCAGAATCCGCTGTCTGCTTGTGTTATGGACATGCCAGTCCCTCCAAACATGGGCCACTCTGGATGTGAGCATCTGGGACGGAGAAGTAGGAGAAGGCCACACTTTTCCAGGGGTTTGCTGGCTTCCTTTTCCTTGTGTTGCAGCAGAAGCAAAGGGTTTAAGCTGTGAGCGACAGCCTTGCCCCGCACACAGCCCGACACCAACCCATGTGACTGTGTTTCTATTTATTAATTGAAGACGGACGCGGCTGGTGGAGTCCCCAGAGACCCAGGAGGAGGAGGAGGAGGAGGAGGAGGAGGAGGCCTCTTCCAACTCTGTTTACAAGGCTTGGCTTTCTCGCCCAGCGCGGCCAAAGGCCTTCAGGGAACCAGAAAGAGAGACACAGAGCTTCTATTTTTCGCCCAGCCAAGCTTCCTACTCCACGAAAGCACAGACTAAAATAAATTGGTTTATTTTAAAGTGCCACAAGACTTCCTTTTCGGTTGTTCTTGGCCTATATATATGTCTCTCTCTCTCTCTCTATATATATATATATATATATGTTTGTGCGTAATGAGTACCTTAAGAACAAAAGAACCAATGAACAAAATGAACCAACCTGGACACAGCATATCATTTGAGAACACAGAAATGCTGGACCACTCTCACAACCACCATGTCAAGCTACACAGAGAAGCCATTGAAATCCACAAACATGTGGACAATTTCAACAGAAAGGAAGAAACCATGAAAATGAACAAAATCTGGCTACCAGTATTAAAAAAACTCTAAAATTACAACAGCAAAAACAGCAGAGGGGAAACAAACAGGCACATCAAATCACTCTCAACAAAAGATTCCCCCCAGGCACTTCCAAGCCATTGAATGCAAATCAAGGTGATCAGCTGAAATATTCACCCCTAGCCCCAGCAGACAAAAGTCCTTTGTCTCACCCTGGTCATTCCACAGATATATAAACCCATTTTTCCTACTTCCAACAGACCTCACTACCTCTGAGGATGCTTGCCATAGATGCAGGTGAAACATCAGGAGAAAAATTGCCTCCAGAACATGGCCATATAGCCCCGAAAAACCTACAACAACCCAGTGATTCCGGCCATGAAAGCCTTCGACAATACAAAATCACACCAAATTTGGCACCAAAACATCTCACAACACAAGGAGTGACCATCACTCAAAAAATTATGATTTTGTCATTTGGGAGTTGTAGCTGCTGGGATTTATAGTTCACCTACAATCAAAGAGCATTCTAAACCCCACCAACAATGGAATTGAACCAAACTTGGCACACAGTTCTCCCATGACCAACAGAAAATACTGGAAGGGTTTTGGTGGGCATTGACCTTGAGTTTGGGAGTTGTAGTTCACCTATATCCAGAGAGCACTGTGGACTCAAACAATGATGGATCTGGACCAAACTTGGCACGAATATTCCATATGCCCAAATATGAACACAAATGGAGTTTGGGGGAAATAGACCTTGACATTTTGGAGTTGTAGTTGCTGGGATTTACAGTTCACGTACAATCAAAGAGGATTCTGAACCCCACCAATGACAGAACCGGGGCAAACTTCCCACACAGAAACCCATGACAAACAGAAAATACTTAAGGCCATCCAATCCAACTCCCTTCATCTGGGCAAGAAAACATAATCAAAGTCCTCATGATAAAGAGCCATCCAACCATAGATATAGATGGATAGATAGATAGATATGATTCACACAGAGAGAGATATATAGTATCATAAATTTGAAAGGGACCCTTAAAGAAGGACAATGATATGTCCAGAGTGGGCAAACCAGACACTTTCCACATCAACACTGGCAAAGAAACAGCAAGAAATCCTGTTTACCCACAAGCAGAAAGGAATTACATATATTAGAAACCAGCACTTTCTCATTACTTTATTTTCCAGATCAACAGACTGGGCCACAGCAACGCCTGGCAGGGGATGGCTAGTATATATATATATTCCCCAACCTGCTGCGTTGCCAGAATGTTCACTCTGCTTCTCCCACATTTTGTCTATTTTGGGTAGGAATGGATCCCAATTTGGTCAAGATTCCCTCTGTTTCTCACTCCTGTCGTTTCCTCCGTCCATGCCGAACGAGGATAAGAAGCCCAAAAAGGTTTTGCGTGGCTTAGACGAGCCATCTGCGCTGGTACTTTTAATATGGGCCCTCTTCTCCGAAAAGTTAAGACCTTCCCATATGTCATAGACACATTACAATATCATGGTATAGTACAATATAGTAAGATATAATACTGATATTGTGCCATGCTAATAATATAATACATTGTATATACATCTATTACAATATAATATATTCCAATATAATGGTATAGTACAATATAGTAATATATATTACTGGTATTGTACTGTGCTAATAATATAATACATTGTACATACATATATTTATATTATAGTGTAATACAATACTACTACTAAAAATATAAAATAATACTATCCCAATATAATGGTATAGTACAATATAGTAAGATATAATACTGATATTGTGCTACGGTAATAATACAATACATTGTATATACAAATATTTATATTATAATGTAATACAATACTACTAATAATATAATTATATATTTTATATTACATGTAATATTACTAACAATATTACAGTATAATGGAATAGTACAATATAGTAAAATATACTAATATAATACATTGTATATGCATATATTTATATTATAATGCAATACAATACTACTAATAATAATATATTATAATTATATGTTTATATTACATGCAATATTACTAATAATATTACAGTTTCATGGTATAGTACAATATAGTAATATATGATACTGATATTGTGCTATGCGCTAGGAATATAATATATTGTGTATATGTGTGTGTGTATGTATGTGTGTATATATATATATATATATATATATATATGCAATACAATACTATTACTAATAATAATATATTATTATATAGTTTATATTATATGTATTATTACAGTATAATGGAACAGTACAATATAGTAAGATATACTAATGTAATACATTGTACATGCATATATTTGTATTATAATGCAATACAATACTACTAATAATAATATATTATGATTATACATTTTATATTACATGTAATATTACTAATAATATTACAGTTTAATGGTATAATACAATATAGTAATATATAATACTGATATTGTGCTAAGCTAGGAATATAATACATTGTGTATATGTGTGTGTGTGTGTGTGTGTATATAAATGTAATACAATACTATTACTACTAATAATATATTATTATATATTTTATATTACATGTAATATTACTAATAATATTACAGTATAATGAAATAGTACAATATAGTAAGATATACTAATACATTGTATATACATATATTTATATTACAATACAATACTAATAACAATAATACTATATTATAATAATATATTTTATATTACATGTAATACTACTAATAATATTACAGTATAATGAAATAGTACAATATAGTAAGATATAATACTGATATTGTGCTATGCTAATAATATAATACATTGTATATACATATATTTATATTATAATGTAATACAATACTACTACTACTACTACTACTACTACTACTTCAGAACTGTCATTTTGCTCCTGTTAAGAAACATAATGTAAATATATGATATGCAGGGTGGATTTGGCATGAATACTCAATATTCCCAAATGTGAACACTGGTGGAATTTGGGGAAAATAGACCTTGACATTTGGGAGTTGTAGTTGCTGGGATGTATAGTTCACCTACAATCACAGAGCATTCTGAACTCCACCAACGAGGGAATTGAACCAAACTTGACTCACATAACTCCCATGACCAACAGAAAATACTGAGAGGGTTTGGTGGCATTGACCTTGAGTGTGAGAGTTGTAGTTCCCCTACATCCAGGTAGAGCACTGTGGACTCAAATAATGATGGAGCTGGACCAAACTTGGCACACATACTCAATATGCCCAAACGGGAACACTGGTGGAGTTTGGGGGAAAAAGACCTTGACACTTGGGAGTTGTAGTTGCTGGGATGTATAGTTCACCAACAATCAAAGAGCATTCTGAACTCCACCAATGATGGAATTGGACCAAACTTGGCTCACAGAATTCCCATGACCAACAGAAAATACTGAGAGGGTTTGGTGGGCATTGACCTTTGGCACAAATACCTGATACACCCAAATGTGAATATTGGCAGTTTGGATCCTGGGAGAGTGGGCTGAGCTCCCTCTGTCAGCTCCAGCTCCCCATGCAGGGACATGAGAGAAGCCTTCCACTAGGGTGGCAAAACATCAAACATCCGGGCAACATCCTTGCAGATGGCCAATTCTCTCACACCAGAAGCAGCTTGAAGTTTCTCAACTTGCTCCTGACACACACACACACACAAAATCCTCACATATAGGACATCACCTCCACCAAGACTTCTTCTATTTTAGCTATGGAAGTTGACAAAATAATAATAATAATAATAATAATAATAATAATAACAATACATCACACAGTCCTAGACACTTGGGAAGTGTTCGACTTGTGATTTTGTGATATGGAATCCAGCATATAGATCTCATTTGCTGTGACATGCTGTGTTTTTGTGTCAGTAAAATAATAATATTTATTTATGACATATATATATATATATATATATATATATATATATATATAATATACAATATATTATATTATTAGCATAGTACAATGTCAGCATTAAACATTGCTATATTGCACCATACCACTATATTGTAATATTATTAGTAATATTACATGTAATATAAATACATAATTATAATATATTATTATTAGTATTATATTGCATTACATTATAAATATTTTATGCATATTAAATGTGTTATATTACATTATATTATATTATAATAATATAATACATAGTAAGCATTGGACTAGGAGCTCGTAATATTATATGTAATAATAATAATAATAATAATAATAATAATAACAATACATCACATAGTCCTAGACGCTTGGGAAGTGTTCGACTTGTGATTTTGTGATACGAAATCCAGCAGAGAGATCTCGTTTGCTGTGATAATAGTAATAATAATGATCTATATAAATAAAAATGTTATGTTCGTTTGTGGGATTAACAGAACTCAAAAACCACTTGACAAATTGACACCAAATGTGGACACAATATGCCTAACTACCCAATGAGTGACCATCACTCAAAAAAATTGATTTTGTCATTTGGGAGTTGTAGTTGCTGGGATGTATAGTTCACCTACAATCAAAGAGCATTCTGAACCCCACCAATGATGGAACTGAACCAAACTTGGCACACAGGACTCCCATGACTAACAACAGAAAACACTAGAAGGGTTTCATGGGCATTGACCTTGAGTATGGGAGTTGTAGTTCACCTAGATACAGAGAGCACCGTGGACTCAAACAATGATGGATCTGGACCAAACTTGGCACAAATATTCCATATGCCCAAATATGAACACAGATGGAGTTTGGAGAAAATAGACCTTGACATTTGGGAGTTGTAATTGCTGGGATTTATAGTTCACCTACAATCACAGAGCATTCTGAACCCCACCAACGATAGAATTGGGGCAAACTTCGTCAAAAATCACTGGATGAATTGACACCAAATTTGGACACAAGACACCTAACAACCCAGTGTATGCCCTTCACTCAAAAAATGATTTTGTTATTTGGGAGTTGTAGTTGCTGGGATTTATAGTTCACCTACAATCAAAGAGCATTCTGAACCCCACCAACGAGGGAATTGAACCAAACTTGGCACATAGTTCTCCCATGACCAACAGAAAATAGTGGAAGGGTTTGCTGGATAGTGGGTTTGGTAGTCCTTTGGTTTTGGAGTTGTAGTTCACCTACATCCAGAGATCACTGTGAACTCAAACAATGATGGATTTGGACCAAACTTGGCACAAATATTCCATATGCCCAAATATGAACACAGATGGAGTTTGGGGGAAATCGACCTTGACATTTGGGAGTTGTAGTTGCTGGGATTTATAGTTCACCTACAATCACAGAGCATTCTGAATCCCACCAACGATGGAATTGGGCCAAACTTCTTGCACAGAACCCCCATGTGTGCCACAGCAATGTGTGGCAGGGGACGGCTAGTAATAATAATAATAATGATAATGATGATGATAATAATAATAATAATAATAATAATAATAAATCACATTGTCCTAGACATTTGGGAAGTGTTCAATTTGTGATTTTGTGATATGAAATCCAGCATATAGATCTCATTTGCTGTGACATACTGTGTTTTTGTGTCAGTAAAATAATAATAATAACAACAACAATAATAATAAATCACATAATCCTAGTTGCTTGGGAAGTGTTCAACTTGTGATTTTGTGATATGAAATCCAGCATAGAGATCTCGTTTGCTGTGACATACTGTGCTTTTGTGTCAGTAGAATGATAATAATAATAATAATAATACATCACACAGTCCTAGACGCTTGGGAAGTGTCAGTAAAATAATAATAATAATAATAATAATAATAATAATAATAATAATAAATCACACAGTCCTAGACGCTTGAGAAGTGTTCGACTTGTGATTTTGTGATACGGAATCCAGCATATAGATCTCATTTGCTGTAATAATAATAATAATAACAACAACAACAACAATAAGCAGCTTTTGCTAGAATATAAGACGACATTTGGTGCTTTTCAATCCACAAGGGATACTTGGCCAAAAGAAAGCCAAAGTCAGCATCCTTTGGCCCATATAAACAAGAAAACAAGCATGTAAACAAACCAAGAAGTACACAAAAAGGGCATTTCATTCTCAACACAGTCATCTGTTGCTCAGAGTAACATCCCGAAGGTCTTGGGTTCAAATCCAAGGAATTGGAACCAAGCCAGAAGGAAGAGGATCTAGGAAGCCAGGCCGGAAAACAAACTTGCACCTGGATCGGAAGCCAAACCAAAACAAACCCCCCAAAGAGATCTGGGTCTGTTTGGGGTGAGAGAATTCCCCCTTCCTGGCTCCCGGAGCGAAGCAGCGTCTTGGACTGCAATGGTAAACATCTCGTCCCAGAGGATGACAGGCAGGTGAGTCCAACTCGTCAATCAAGGGCTAACCTATGTCTCTCCCAAATGCCCAGGTAAACCTTCACACAAAGGAACGCTATCGTGGAAGGAAGAGATTAGAAAATGACATGCAAGCCTTATATTTACATGACAAACTTCGTCCCTCCGGGTGTTTTGGACTTCAACTCCCACAATCCCTAACAGCCTACCGGCTGTTAGGGATTGTGGGAGTTGAAGTCCAAAACACCCGGAGGGACGAAGTTTGCCCATGCCAGGGTAACAACATCAGAAGCAAAAGCAGAAGGGGGTTTGTTATGATTATTGTCACAAGCAGAATGGGGGTTTGTTATGATTATTATCACAAGCAGAAAGGGGGTTTGTTATGATTCTTGTTACCTACCTATCGCTTGGATGCTAAGCAGGGTCGCCTCTGGTTAGGACTTGGATGGGAGGCCGCCGCCGAGGGATCCCATCTGCCGCAGGCTGCGTGTCGGGGGAAGGAACTGGCCCATGCACCTTGTCTCAGAACATCCCACGAAATCCATGAGATCGCCGCAAGTCATTCGCCACCAACTTGGGGAGAGAAGGAAGGAAGGAAGGAAGGAAAGGAGGAAAAGGAGGAAGGAAGAGGGGAGAAGATGATGGGGTCCAAGCCGTGTCTGGCTGGCTGGTGGAGACCGTCCTCTTTGCGCCTCCCCCTTCAAAGGAGGGAGGGATGGAAGGAGGGATGAAAGGAGGGGAGGAGGGACCAGAATTAAATCAATACTAATACAAAAAAATATTGCGAGGTATTAGCGGTGTCCATCGCCAATGGCTGGGAACACAGGGCCGTCACGTCTCCTGCAGTTTCCTCGCAGCAGCGCCACCCGCCTCCTGCTTTCCCCTCCCTCTCTCTCTCTTCCTCCTCCAAACTCCAGCTCCAATTCCCTCTGGAGGAAAGCTGGAAAGGACATTTCCTTCCCCCCCACTCAGGACATCATTCCACAGACATATAGACCCCACTCGTTCTAGTTTCCAACAAAACTCACAACCTCTGCCGTAGATGTAGTCAAAATGTCAGGAGAGAATGCTTCTAGAGCATGGACATATAGCCTGGAAAACTTACAGCAACCTACTGGAAAGATGTGGTCAAAATGTCAGGAGAGAATGCTTCTAGAGCATGGACGTATAGCCTGGAAAACGTACGGCAACTTACTGGAAAGATGTGGTCAAAATGTCAGGAGAGAATGCTTCTAGAGCATGGCCATATGGCCTAGAAAACTTACAGCAACCTACTGGAAAGATGTGGTCAAAATGTCAGCAGAGAATGCTTCTAGAGCATGGCCATATAACCTGGAAAACTTACAGCAACCTACTGGAAAGATGTAGTCAAAATGTCAGGAGAGAATGCTTCTAGAGCATGGACATATAGCCTGGAAAACTTACAGCAACCTACTGGAAAGATTTGGTCAAAATGTCAGGAGAGAATGCTTCTAGAGCATGGCCATATAGCCCGGAAAACTTACAGCAACCTACTGGAAAGATGTGGTCAAAATGTCAGAAGAGAATGCTTCTAGAGTATGGCCATATAGCCTGGAAAAATACAGCAACCTACTGGAAAGATGTGGTCAAAATGTCAGGAGAGAATGCCTCTAGAGCATGGTCATATAGCCTGGAAAACTTACAGCAACCTACTGGAAAGATTTGATCAAAATGTCAGGAGAGAATGCTTCTAGAGCATGGACATATAGCTTGGAAAACGTACAGCAACCTACTGGAAAGATGTGGTCAAAATGTCAGGAGAGAATGCTTCTAGAGCATGGACATATAGCCTGGAAAACGTACAGCAGCTTACTGGAACGATGTGGTCAAAATGTCAGGAGAGAATGCTTCTAGAGCATGGCCATATAGCCTGGAAAACTTACAGCAACCTACTGGAAAGATGTGGTCAAAATGTCAGGAGAGAATGCTTCTAGAGCATGGACATATAGCCTGGAAAACTTACAGCAACCTACTGGAAAGATTTGGTCAAAATGTCAGGAGAGAATGCTTCTAGAGCATGGCCATATAGCCTGGAAAACTTACAGCAACCTACTGGAAAGATGTGGTCAAAATGTCAGGAGAGAATGCTTCTAGAGCATAGACATATAGCCTGGAAAACTTACAGCAACCTACTGGAAAGACGTGGTCAAAATGTCAGGAGAGAATGCTTCTGGAACATGGCCAGACAGCCTGGAAAAATACAGCAACCTACTGGAAAGGACAGCTAATAATCTCTCAACAAAGGATTCCCCCAGGCAGTAAGAAGCCAGCCCTGGAACTGCTAGGCCATTAAATGCTAATCAAGGTGGCCAATGGAAACAGTATATAAAGTAAATAAAGAACCACATTCAAAAACAGGGGAACTCCGGACAAGAAACAACCAGGGACAGCTAATCACCACTCAACAAAGGATTCCCCCAGGCAGTAAGAAGCCAGACCTTGAAAACTGCTAGGCCTGAGCATTAAAGTCATAGCAGTAAATAAAGTACAATATTAAAAAAAAACAGGGGAACTCCGGACAAGAAGCAACCAGGGACAAATAATCACCTCTCAACAAAGGATTCCCCCAGGCAGTAAGAAGTCACCCCTGGAACTGTTAGGCCATTCAATGCTAATCAAGGTGGCCAATTGAAACATTCACACTTGCCTGCAACAGACAATCAGAGGCATCTAATCACCTCTTAACAAAGGATTCCCCCAGGCAGTAAGAAGTCACCCCTGAAATTGCTAGGCTACCAGTATTTTAAAAGAAACCCTCTAAAATCTTAACAGTAAATAAAGAACAACATACACAAACAGGGCAACTCCAGACAAGAAACAACCAGGGACAGCTAATCACCTCTCAACAAAGGATTCCCCCATGCAGTAAAAAGCCAGATCTTGAAAACTGCTAGGCCATTCAACGCTAATCAAGGTGGCCAATGGCAACATTATCAGTTGCCTCCAACAGACAAGAGTTCTTTCTCCCACCCTGGGCATTAGCATTTAATGACCCAGCAGTTTTCAAAGTCTGGCTTCTTGCTGCTGGGGGGGGGAATCCTTTGTTGGGAAGGGATTAGTTAGCCCTGATTGTTTCTTGTCTGCAATTCTCCTGTTTTTGAGTGTTTACATTCCCACGCTGGACATCATTCCACAGATATATACATAATATATATATAAACCCCACTTGCCTAGTTTCCCACAGACTCCACAACCTCTGAGGATGCCTGCCACAGATGCAGGCGAAACATCAGGAGAGAATGCTACTGGAGCATGTCCAGACAGCCCTGAAGCCTTCAACACTGGAAAGGATGCTAACCCAGGCATGGGCAAACTTAGGCCCTCCGGGTGGGGGGGGGGGGGTTGGACTACAACTCCCACAATTCCTCACAGCCTACCGGCTGTGAGGAATTGTGGGAGTTGTAGTCCAACCCCCCCCCTCCCTGGAGGGCCTAAGTTTGCCCATGCCTGTCTATCTCCTTTCGAAAGTGACTTCTAGATAGACTTTGATGGAAGTTTAAGTCATAAGGAAAGACTCACCTCCACCTGCCCAGCTCCTGAGACCCTTTGCCCCCTCCCCACCTGAGCCCCCTCCCTTATAGAGCCCAGCCTCTGAGGGGCAGCTTGGCCAGCCAATCAGCGCGCCCCAGGCCCTAGCAACACCCGCCTGATTGGCCGCATGAGGATGGCACCCCTTCCACCCGCTGGTCCAATGAGAAGAGGAGGAGAGAGCTGGGGGCGGGCGCTGGGAGGTTGGCCAGCCAATGGGGAGCGCGGAGGCCCCGCCAGCATGGGAGGTGGGAGGGAGGATAACAAACAGGACGCAGGGAGCCTTAAAGGCGCAGGAGGCCATTTCCCCAAACAAGGGGACTTCAACTCCCATCATTCCTATTGGAGTCGGATCTAAAAGGATCCCAAGCTCTGGCAACTGGGTTGATAGGGAGGAGGGGAGATCCAGTTGGAGCAATTATGGGCTAACTGGGGCCCTCCCTCCAGGTGTCTTGGACTCCAACTCCCATCATTCCTAAAAGTCGGGAACAATTGGAATCAGATCTAAAAGGATCCCAAGCTCTGGCAATTGGGTTGATATGGAGGAGGAGGAGAGATCCACTTGGAGCAATTATGGGCTAACTGGGGCCCTGCCTCCAGGTGTTTTGGACTCCAACTCCCATCATTCCCCACAGGAGCAATTATGGGCTAACTGGGGCCCTGCCTCCAGGTGTCTTAGACTCCAACCATCATTCCCCCACAGGAGCAATTATGGGCTAACTGGGGCCCTCCCTCCAAGTGTCTTGGACTCCAACTCCCATCATTCCCCACAGGAGCAATTATGGGCTAACTGGGGCTCTCCCTCCAGGTGTCTTGGACTCCAACTCCCATCATTCCCCACAGGAGCAATTATGCGCTAACGGAGGCCCTCCCTCCAGGTGTCTTGGACTCCAACTCCCATCATTCCCCACAGGAGCAATTATGGGCTAACTGGGGCCCTCCCTCCAGGTGTTTTGGACTCCAACTCCCATCATTCCTATCAGCCTCAGGTCTTTTCCTTTCCCCCCATCATTCCTAACAGCCTCAGGCCCTTTCCTTTTCCCCCTCAGACTCTTAAGCTGGGTTGTACGTTTACATGTCCATGTTCCAGAAGCATTCTCTTCTGACATTTCGCCCACATCTTCGCCCACCTTTGTAAAGAACTAGAAACTGTTTCGATTCCTGTATTGGGCTAAATGGGTAGCTTTTTTCACCTTACTAGTTACAAACAAAATGCTTTGTAACAAACACACCTCACAGCGGGTTGTTGTAGGTTTATTCAGGCTATATGGCCATGTTCTAGAGGCATTCTCTCCTGACGTTTCGCCCACATCTATGGCAGGCATCCTCAGAGGTTGGGAAGTTTGTTGGAAACTAGGAAAATGGGGTTTGTATATATGTAAATAAATAACACTTAAAAACAGGGGAATTCCGAGGCTAACTAATCACCTCCCAACAAAGGATTCCCCTTGGCAGTAAGAAGCCAGACCTTGAAAACTGCTGGGCCATTAAATGCTAATGTCCAGGGTGGGAGAAAGAACTCTTGTCTGTTGGAAGTAGGTGTGACTGTTTCAATTGGCCACCTTGATTAGCACTTAATGTTCTAGCAGTTTTCAAGTCATGACTTCTTACTGCCTGGGGGAATCCTTTGTTGAGCGGTGATTAGTTTTCCCTGATTGTCTGTTGGAGGTAGGTGTGAATGTTTCCATTGGCCACCTTGATTAGCATTGAATGGCCTAGCAGTTTTCTTACTGCATAGGGGAATCCTTTGTTGGGAGGTGATTAGCTGTCCCCGATTGTCTATTGGAGGTAGGTGTGAATGTTTCCATTGGCCACCTTGATTAGCATTGAATATCCTAGCAGTTTTCAAGGTATGCCTTCTTACCGCCAGGAAGAATCCTTTGTTGAGAGGTGATTGGCTGTCCTTGATAGTTTCATGTCTGGAGTTCCCCTGTTTTTAAATATTGTTCTTTATTTACTGTTATGATTTTAGACGGTTTTTTAAAAAATACTGGTAGCCTAGCAGTTTCAGGGGTGACTTCTTAATGCCGGAGGGAATCCTTTGTTGAGAGATGATTACCTGTCCCTGATCGTTTCTTGTCTGGAGTTATCCTGTTTTTTTAATGTTGTTCTTTACTTACCGTTATGATTTTAGAGGTTTTTTTTAATACTGGTGACCTAACAGTGTCAAGCGTAACTTCTTACTGCCTGGGGGAATCCTTTGTTGATAGGGTGATTAGCTGTCCCTGATCGTTTCTTGTCTGGTGTTCCCCTGTTTTTGAATGTTGTTCTTTATTTACTGATATGACTTTAATACTCATAGCCTATCAGTTTCAGGGGTGACTTCTTACTGCCTGGGGGAATCCTTTATTGAGAGGTGATTCTCTGTCCTTGATCGTTTCTTTTCCGGAGTTTCCCTGTTTTTTATTGTTGTTCTTTATTTACTGTTATGACTTTAATACTGGTGGCCTATCAGTTTCAGTGTGACTTCTTACTGCCTGGGGGAATCCTTTGTTGAGAGGTGATTGGCTGCCATTGATCGTTTCTTGTCTGGAGTCCCCCTGTTTTTGATTGTTCTTCTTTATTTACTGTTATGACTTTAATACTCATAGCCTATCAGTTTCAGATGTGACTTCTTACTACCTGGGGGAATCCTTTGTTATCAGACTGCATCTCCCAGCATCCTCCATGATCCCATAGCATTCAGACCTCGTTCTTAAAGTGGCCCAAACTGGATGAAGTCTAGATGCGCCCAGAGTTGGTACCGGATCCGTGCTTCAAAGAGATTTTCTTTTTTTTGTCGTGTCAGGAGTGACTTGAGAATCTGCAAGTCGCTTCTGGTGTGAAAGAATTGTCCATCTGCAAGGACGTTGCCCAAAGGGTGACTTCTGGGGATACATTTGCACAGAACTTAAAAAGCAAGATAGGTCAAGTGATGATCTTACTTGTTTGGGTTGCTGTGAGTTTTCCAGGCTGTCTGGCCACATTCCAGAAGCATTCTCTCCTGACGTTTCACCTGCATCTATACCAGGCATCTTCAGAGATTGTGAGGTGTGCAATGTATTGTTGAAGGCTTTCATGGCCGAAATCACTGCGTTGTTGTAGGTTTTTTCGGGCTATATGGACATGGTCTAGAGGCATTTTCTCCTGACGTTTCGCCTGCATCTATGGCAAGCATCCTCAGAGGTAGTGAGGTCTGTCGGAACTAGGAAAAAGGGTTTCTATATCTGTAGAATGACCAGGGTGGGACAAAGGACTCTTGTCTGCTGGAGCTAGGTGTGAATGTTTCAGCGGACCACCTTGATTAGCATTTGATTGCCTGGTAGTGCCTGGAGCAATCTTTTGTGGAGAGGTGATTAGATATTGTTTGTTTCCTCTCTGTTGTTGTGCTGATCTAATTTTAGAGTTTTTTAAAAATACTGGTAGCCAGATTTTGTTCATTTTCATAGTTTCCTCCTTTCTGTTGAAATTGTCCACATGCACAGCACAACAGAGAGGAAACAAACAAGGACAGCTAATCACCTCTCCACAAAAGATTGCTCCAGGCACTGCCAGGCCATCAAATGCTAATCAAGGTGATCAGTTGAAACATTCACACCTAGCTCCTGCAGACAAGAGTCCTTTGTCCCACCCTGGTCATTCCACAGATATATAAACCCATTTTCCTAGTTCCAAAAGACCTCACTCCCTCTGAGGATGCTTGCCATAGATGCAGGCGAAACGTCAGGAGAGAATGCCTCTAGAACATGGCCATATAACCCGGAAAAACCTACAACAACCCGTTGTGAGGTGTGTTTGTTACAAACCATTTTGTTTGTAACTAGTATGGTGAAAAAGTTACCCATTAAGCCCAACATAGGAATTGACACAGTTTCTAGTTCTTGACAAAGGTTACTTTGAAAGGGGATACTATGTTTCTCAAGAAAAGTCCTTTCTTCTTTCCCAAGCAAGGGAATGATCACAAGCTTCCTGGCTCTCTTTCCTTTCCTTCTTTGGGCTTTTGATACATTTGGTGGATTTTATCCACAAGGTTAAAAGCAATTTAGAACATGGTTGAGTGCCTTGCAGTTGTTTCTCATTGTTCTCCACAAACAAACCTGGCCAGATTGGTTTGTGGAGGTCTGCCATGGCCTTCCTCTGAGGCTGAGAGAGTGTGATCTGTAATTGGTTAAATGAACGAACCCAGAGGGTGATTCTCCCCAAGGCTTCTTCCTCTTCATCCTGGAAAGAAGGGATGAGTGGAGTGCCACCTGGGCCCGGTCCTGTTCAGGATCTTCATGACTTAGACGAAGCGTTAGAAGGCAGGATCATCACGTTTGCAGATGGGACCAAATTGGGAGGGAGAGCCAAGACTCCAGAGGACAGGAGCAGGACTCAAAATGATCTTGACAGATTAGAGAGATGATGGGCCAAAATGAACAAAATGAAGTTCAACAGGGACAAATGCAAGAGACTCCACTTTGGCAGGAAAAACGAAATGCAAAGAGACAGAATGGGGGGTTCCTGGCTTGAGAGCAGTACGTGTGAAAAAGATCTTGGAGTCCTCGTGGGGAACAAGTTAAACATGAGCCAGGAATGTGATGTGGCGGCAAAACAAGCCAATGGGATTTTGGCCTGCATCAACAGGAGCATAGTGTCTAGGTCCAGGGAAGTCATGCTCCCCATGCTCTATTCCGCCTTGGTTAGACCACTTTACCTGGAACATTGTGTCCAATTCTGGGCACCACAATTCAAGAGAGAGATTGACAAGATGGAATGTGTCCAGAGGAGGGCGACTAAAATGATCAAGGGTCTGGAGAACAAGCCCTATGAGGAGCGGCTTAAGGAGCTGGGCATGTTTAGCCTGAAGAAGAGAAGGCTGAGAGGAGATATGATAATAGCCATGTATAAACATGTGAGGGGAAGCCACAGGGAGGAGGAGGGAGCAAGCTTGTTTCCTGCTTCCTTGGAGACTAGGACGCAATGGAGCCATGGCTTCAAACTCCAAGAAAGGAGATTCCACCTTAACATGAGGAAGAACTTCCTGACTGTGAGAGCCGTTCAGCAGTGGAACTCCCTGCCCCGGAGTGTGGTGGAGGCTCCTTCTTTGGAAGCTTTGAAGCAGAGGCTGGGTGGCCATCTGTCAGGGGTGATTCGAATGCAATTTTCCTGCTTCTTGGCAGAATGGGATTGGACTGGATGATGGCCCAGGAGGTCTCTTCCAACTCTTTGATTCTAGGATTCTATGAGGGATTGCCTAAGTAACGAAAGTAAAAAGTACACAGAGAAGCCATTGAACTCCACACGCATATCAGGAGGAAATGCTTCTGAAACATGGCCAAACAGCCCGGAAAACTCACAGCAATGCCATCACCCAACGGGTTTCAATGTCCAAGTGGAGAGTCCTAATCCAGGGCTCAAACCAACATACCACACTAGCTTTAAGACAAGTCATAGAAGTCAGAGACAGAAATATTTTAGTACACTGTACCATTAAAATTGGTATAAACTGCACCATTTTTAATGCTAGACAAAAATTTTGGAAGTGATTTGATACGGTTAATAGGTCACCTCTGTCTCGATGTGGGCCTTTATTTATTTATTTATTCATTTATTTATTTATTTTTCAAATGTATATTCCGCCACTCCCCTGGGGCTCGGAGCGGCTTACAAGAACAGGCTAAAATCTAATACAATTAAAACAATTTAAAAACAGCAATATCAAAGATCAAAGGCCTGTTGAAACAGATATGTCTGACATGCCCTGCAGAAAGCTGATGGGTCCCTCAAGGCACGGACTTCAGGTGGCAGAGTGTTCCAGAGGGATGGTGCCACTGCTGTCAAGGCTCTGCGTCTGGTTGCTGTTAGATGCAAGGTCTTGACACTGGGAATTTCCAACAAATCTTGGTCCTCAGAGCAGAGGGATCTCGGGGTTGGGAGTGGGTGAGGCGGTCCCTCAGGTCCATCAGCCCCAGACCATGCAAGGCCTTCAAGGTGAGTCCCATCCCTTTGAAAGTGATCCAGTGCTCAATGGGTAAGATGGGGGTGATGTGGCATCTCATCGGAATTCCCGCAAGAAGCCGAGCAGCTGCATTTTGTACCAACTTGAGCTTCTGGATCACCGACAGAGGAAGACCAATGTAGAGGGCATTACAGTAGTCCAGTCTTGAGATGACCGTGGCCTGGATCACCGTAGCTAGGTCATCCCTGGACAGGGAGGGGCCAGCCGTCTAGCCTGCCGCAGGTGAAAGAAAGAAAGCGGTTCTGCTCACGGTGGAGAGAGACCTGGGCCTCCATCGTCAGCCGAGGGTCCAAAAGGACTCCCAGACTCTTGACCAATGGTGACGGGAGTAGCGCCTCGCCATCCAGGGTAGGCAGCTGGACGTCCCCACTGCCCGGTTGACCCAGCCATAGGATCTCCGTCTTTGCTGGATTCACCCTCAACCTGCTGGCACGCAACCATCCAGTCACGGCCTCGAGGCACTGATGGAAGGAATCGGGGACAGAGTCTGGTCGGCCTTCCATCTTCAGCACCAGCTGAGTCTCATCCGTGTACTGGTCACACTCCAGCCCAAAACCTCAGACCAGCTGAGCAAGTGGTTGCATATAGATGTTAAACAAGAGAGGGGAGAGAATGGCCCCCTGAGGAGGAACCCCACAAGAGAGAGAGAGAGAGGGGGGGGACCTCTCAGAGACCAGGCCTCTCCTCTCCACTCGCTGTCCAGGGTTATGTGCTTTTAATGAGCCATAATGTAAAAATGTTCCATTTGTGAGCCACTTTGAGCCCCAACCTTGGGATAAAAATAAAGATGATGATGATGACAAAGCAAGACTAAAACCCCGAGAGGGAGGTTGTGCGCAGGAAGAGGCCTTGGGTGCCTTTCTCCCAAACCTGACTTTCGAGAACTCGAGGCTGGAGGTAAACACAAGAGGTTTTGCGAGGATTTAAAGCAGGTTGAGGACGGATCCGCTCGAGTGACCTCGCAGGCAAAGAGGTGGCGACTCTGATGTTATTTCTAGTCAAGCAGGTTTCTGAAGCAATCCCCCCCCCCCCCCAAAAAAGCAGTGGTTGCTTATTGAAGGTGAACGGGTTGAGCCTACAAACCAGGGAGGAAAGAAAACCATTTTAACTACCGTATATACTTGAGTATAAGCCGACCCAAATATAAGCCAAGGCACCTAATTTTATCATAAAAACCTGGGAAAACGGATTGACTCAAGTATAAGCCGAGGGTGGGAAATGCAGCCGCTACTGGTAAATTCCAATATAAAAATAGACACCAATAACATTGCATTAATTGAGGCATCAGTAGGTTAAATGCTTTTGAATAAAACTGTAAGTTAAGATAAGACGGCCCTCTGATTGAAGCATGATTCAAACCTTCTTCAGTGTAAAGGTGTTTACATATCGTTCCAATAAAAATAGAGTAAAATAAGAAATATAATAATAATAATAGAGTAAAATAATAAATGCAATAATAACAATAATAAATAGAGTAAAATAATAAAGGTAATAACAACCATAATAAAGTAAAACAATAAATGTTATAATAACAATAGAGTAAAATAATAAATGCAATAATAACAATAAAGAATAAAATAAAGGTAATAATAATAGAGTAAAATGATTAATGTAATAATAATAATAATAATAATAATAGAGTAAAATAATAAAAAACCTTGACAAGGGAGACTTTTTCACCTAAGAAAGAAAAGGACTGAAAAACTAGGCTTATACTCGACTATATACAGTAATCCCCATTTCTTTGGAAGTTAATTCCTGTCCCTTTCACTAGGCAGGAAATAATGGGGGTGACACTCCTGTTTAAGGAAGCCTTGTGAGTTTGGTTCCTTGTGAGTTTGGTTCCTTTAAGGAAGCCTTGTGAATTTGGTTGTGTACTTTCCCAGTCTCCAAACATATTGGGAAAGAAGACCCATTGCCCACAGCATGCTGGCTGGAGCTTTGGAAATGTAGAACTTAACTTGAAGGCATCAGATTGGAGTAGAAAGCACAAAGTAGTCAATTTGATATCCAAATGGCCCACTCCCTGTTCAGATATCAGCCAGAAAGCCAATCAAGAAATAGTTTTCTAAGATCTACAGAGATAGTCGTAGAAACACCTCAGCAAGCAAGAGTCCAAAAGTGGCAGGCTGATACCCAGAACCTCAATAAGTGGTTGATACAGAATGAGAGACTCTTTCCTGGGCACACAGAAGACTGGGCGACTTGGAAGGCGCTGAACAGACTGTGACCTGGCACCATGAGATGCAGAGCCAACCTTCAGAAATGGGGCCACAAAGTGGAGTCCATGGCATGTGAGTGCAGAGAAAACTACAGACCACCTGCCACAATGCAGACTGAGCCCTGCCACATGCACAAGGGAGGACCTTCTTGCGGTAACACCAGAGGCACTCCAAGTGGCCAGCTTCTGCTCAAAGGACATTTACTATAATGGCAACTTTTTAAAAGTTTGTATTTTAAAATATATCACAACGGTACCCTTGGTTCGCTCCTGATATGATAAATAAATTTCATTATAAACCTGCTTCGTTTTTATTAATTCCACAGATGGCCTGGCTTTGTGTCAACCAGTTCAGGGCAGACGATATGGTGGTTGTTCATTCGTTCAGTCATTTCCGACTCTTTGTGACCTCATGGACCAGCCTATGCCAGAGCTCCCTGTCAGTCGTGGCCACCCCCAGCTCCCTCAAGGTCAGTCCAATCACTTCAAGGATGCCATCTACCCATCTTGCCCTTGGTCGGCCCCTCTTCCTTTTGCCTTCCACTTTCCCCAGCATCATTCCCTTCTCCAGGCTTTGCTGTCTCCTCATGAGGTGGCATTCAAAGGACTTCAACTTTCCCTCTCGTCTCCTTCCCTCCAGTGAGCAGCCGGGCTTTCTTTCCTGGAGGATGGACTGGTTGGATCTTCTCGCAGTCCAAGGCACTCTCAGCACTTTCCTCCAACACCACAGCTCAAAAGCATCTCTCTTCCTTCGCTCAGCCTTCCCGAAGGTCCAGCTCTCACATCCGGAGGTGACTACAGGGAAGACCATGGCTTGGACTAGGCAATGGATCTTGGTTGCCAGTCTGATGTCACCAACTACAATGCAGACTGAGCCCTTCACTCTTTGATTGAGATTGGTCCTTGCTCTCCTCCCAAGAAGGAAGCGTCTCCTGATGTCCTGGCCACAGTCTGCATCTGCACTCATCTTTGCACCTAGAAATACAAAGTCTGTCACGGCCTCCACGTTTTCTCCCTCTATTTCCCAGTTGTCAATCATTCTTGTTGCCATAATCTTAGTTTTTTTTTATGTTTAACTGCAACCCAGCTTTTGCGCTTTCTTCTTTCACCTTGATTAGAAGGCTCCTCAGCTCCTCCTCGCTTTCAGCCATCAAAGTGGTGTCATCTCCATATCTGAGGTTGTTAATGTTTCTTCCAGCAATTTTCACCCCAGCCTTGCATTCATTCAGCCCCGCACATCCTTGCACACATCTGCATACAAGTTGAATAGGTTGGGTGAGAGAAGACAACCCTGCCATATGCCTTTCCCAATCTTGAACCAGTCTGTTGTTCTATAGGAGCCTAGTGCCTAGATCTAGGGAAGTCCTGCTCCCCATGCTCTATTCCGCTTTGGTTAGACCACACCTGGAATATTGTGTCCAATTCTGGGCACCACAATTCAAGAGAGATATTGACAAGCTGGAATGTGTCCAGAGGAGGGTGACTAAAATGATCAAGGGTCTGGAGAACAAGCCCTATGAGGAGCGGCTTAAGGAGCTGGGCATGTTTAGCCTGAAGAAGAGAAGGCTGAGAGGAGATATGATAGCCATGTATAAATATGTGAGAGGAAGCCACAGGGATGAGGAGGGAGCAAGCTTGTTTTCTGCTTCCCTGGAGACTAGGACGCAGTGGAGCCATGGCTTCAAACTACAAGAGAGGAGATTCCATCTGAACATGAGGAAGAACTTCCTGACTGTGAGAGCCGTTCAGCAGTGGAACTCTCTGCCCCGGAGTGTGGTGGAGGCTCCTTCTTTGGAAGCTTTTAAACAGAGGCTGGATGTCCATCTGTCAGGGGTGATTTGAATGCAACATTCCTGTTTCTTGGCAGAATGGGGTAGGACTGGATGGCTCATGAGGTCTCTTCCAACTCTTTGATTCTATGATTCTGAGGTCATTTCTGACTGTTGCTCCTTGGTCCTTGTACAGATTCCTCAGGAGAGAGGGAAGGGGGCTTGGTATGCCCTATATGGATTCCCTTGCAACTCCACTTTCCCTTCACAACAATGTCCCTTCAAGGTAGGTCAAGCTGAGTTGGTATAAGACTCTTTCTCTCTCTCTCTCTCTCTCTCTCTCTCCCTTCCTTCCTTCCTTCCTTCCTTCCTTCCTTCCTTCCTATTGAAATTCTCTTCAACCTAAAATCCACTGGCTCATTTCCCAAACCTATAACATTGAACCAAAGCAAGAAAATAAAAAGGTTAAACCAAATAACCCCTTTTCCTTGAGGTCTAGCAACCTGCGTAACCCTTTCATATGTTAATTGTTTGTTTTGTCAACACACAGGATTTCTCCATGATGCATATCTGGACAATGCAACCACAGCAGATGTTCCTATCAAAACAGCTCTGCTAGCCAAAACATTAGTGCATTCTTGTGTTATTACCAAAATATTGAAGCATTGCTGCGATGATGATTCATGTTTGTCTTAAAAACAGAAGTAATGATTGTGAAATCCCAGGTCAAAAGACTCTTCTCAGGTCAAATCTTTCATACCAAGGGATGGCTCTTAAGACAGACTCCAGCATTTCTTAACTTTCTGCGAATCTTTTTCTCCTTTATTTAGACTTTTTCACTTTGGGGTATTTTTTCTTTTCTTCCTCTGTTCTTTTTCTGGTCTTTTTACTGTTTCCAGTTTGAAAAACAATATTGCTAACATATAGGTATTTATTTATCGTGTCAGGAGCAAACCAAACAGTTGTATTGCATTTTTTAACAAACAAACAAGCAAACGAACATACAAAAGACACAGAGTTCGCAAGCTTGGTATTTGGTTAAATGTCCTTTGACCAGTACCTGGCCCCTTGGAGTGCCTCTGGTGTTGCCGTAAGAAGGTCCTCCCTTGTGCATGTGGCAGGGCTCAGGTTGCATTGCAGCAGGTGGTCAGTGGTTTGCTCTTCTCCGCACTCGCATGTCGTGGACTCCACTTTGTGGTCCTATTTCTGAAGGTTGGTTCTGCATCTCGTGGTGCCCGAGCACAGTCTGTTCAGCGCCTTCCAAGTCGCCCAGTCCTCTGTGTGCCCAGGAGGGAGTCTCTCATTTGATTGAGGCTCTGGGTTTGAGCCTGCCACTTTTGGACTCTCGTTTGCTGAGGTGTTCCAGTGAGTGTCTCTGTACATCTTAGAAAACTATTTCTTGATTTAAGTTGTTGACGTACTGGCTGATACCCAAACAAGGGATGAGCTGGAGATGTCTCTGCCTTGGTCCTTTCACTATTGGCTGCTCCTTCCCGGCGGATGTCAGGTGGTGCAACACCGGCTAAGCAGTTTAATTTCGACAGTGGTGTAGGGCACAGGCACCCTGTGATAATGCGGCATGTCTAATTAAGAGCCACATCCACTGTTTTAGTGTGGTGAGATGTGTTCCACACTGGGCATGCGAACTCAGCATCAAAGTAGCATAGCGCAAGGGCAGATGTCTTCACTGTGTCTGGTTGTGATCCCCAGGTTGTGCCAGTCAGCTTTCATATGATATTGTTTCTAGCGCCCATTTTTTGCTTGATATTCGGGCAGTGCTTCTTGTAGGTCAGGGTAACTCCCAGGTGTGCTGCAATGCTCCAGTGGGATTCCTTCCTTCCCAGGTAATAATCCTCAGAGCTCGGGATGCTTGTCTGAACATATAGGTGAAGAATAGGTAATGACAGTATGAATTCAAGATTTATTCTGCCGTATTTATTGACTACAGTGGTGACAGAAACTACCAGAAAAAACAAAACAAAATTACAGTGATGAAATTATTAACAACCCTTCATGAAATATCTACTCTCTTTTTAAGGCAAGTTATGGTCCAAATTACATAACAGCTTGTCTATAGAAACAAAATCGTGACGAGGAAACAAAATAGACCTCCAATTTGTTTTGGACTGCAACTCCCATCAGTCCTAATCAGTATAATCAACAGCCAGGTATTATGGGAGCTCCAGTTCAACATGGTCTGTGTGATGCCAAGTTGGGTGTGTTAATCATAAAGGTGTAACACTCAGAATGGCAGCAGTTAGCTTTTGCCCAGGCCTCCTGGAAAGAGTGAGATTCAAGGCCTTGCCACACAGCCATATAACCCAGAGTATCATGGCAGAAAATCCCACAGTAACTGCTTTGGACTGGGTTATCTGAGTCCACACTGCCCTATATCCCAGTTCAAAGCAGATATTGTGGGATTTGGGGCTTTTATATTCTGGGATATCGGGCTGTGTGGAAGAGCTGTCAATCGCCATCTCTCCTCTCTATTGGGTGGAATTCTTTGGACTTTGAATTGTGTTTGTAGCAGCTTGAGGTCAAAGGGGGGAAATGCAAGAAACTGGGACATTGTGAAAACAGCTGGAAAAGTGGGAAGGCATGAATTGAGACTGGGTTGTTGTAGGTTTTTTCGGGCTGTATGGCCATGGTCTGGAGGCATTCTCTCCTGACGTTTCGCCTGCATCTATTGCAAGCATCCTCAGAGGTAGTGAGGTCTGTTGGAAGTAGGAAAAGGGGGTTTATATATCTGTGGAATGACCAGGGTGGGACAAAGGACTCTTGTCTGCTGGAGCTAGGGGGTGAATGTTTCAACTGACCACCTTGATTAGCATTATTATTATTATTATTATTATTATTATTATTATTGGATTGTTGTAGGTTTTTTCGGGCTGTATGGCCATGTTCTAGAGGCATTCTCTCCTGACGTTTCGCCTGCATCTATGGCAAGCATCCTCAGAGGTAGTTGGACCTCACTACCTCTGAGGATGCTTGCCATAGATGCAGGCGAAACGTCAGAAGAGAATGCCTCTAGACCTAGTTCCAAGAGACCTCATTACCTCTGAGGATGCTTGCCATAGATGCAGGCGAAAGGAGAGAATGCCTCTAGACATAGTTCCAACAGACCTCACTACCTCTGAGGATGCTTGCCATAGATGCAGGCGAAACGTCAGGAGAGAATGCCTCTAGACCTAGTTCCAACAGACCTCACTACCTCTGAGGATGCTTGCCATAGATGCAGGCGAAACGTCAGGAGAGAATGCCTCTAGACCTAGTTCCAACAGACCTCACTACCTCTGAGGATGCTTGCCATAGATGCAGGCGAAAGGAGAGAATGCCTCTAGACATAGTTCCAACAGACCTCACTACCTCTGAGGATGCTTGCCATAGATGCAGGCGAAACGTCAGGAGAGAATGCCTCTAGACCTAGTTCCAAGAGACCTCATTACCTCTGAGGATGCTTGCCATAGATGCAGGCGAAAGGAGAGAATGCCTCTAGACATAGTTCCAACAGACCTCACTACCTCTGAGGATGCTTGCCATAGATGCAGGCGAAACGTCAGGAGAGAATGCCTCTAGACCTAGTTCCAACAGACCTCACTACCTCTGAGGATGCTTACCATAGATGCAGGCAAAATGTCAGGAGAGAATGCCTCTAGACCATGGCCATACAGCCCGAAAAAACCTACAACAACCCAGTGATTCCAGCCATGAAAGCCTTCGACAATACAATGAATTGGGACTGTCACCAAATTGGAGGATTACTGACTTTCTGAATGTTTAGTATTCTGGTCTAGAGATTTGAGTGTTGGACTAGATATCGGGAGATGTCGGGTACATACGCTATCTGTGAACAGACTCAAGAGAAGGCTTATGGAGCGTGTTATCTGTCCAGCTTCTCGGACTCTCTTCTCAGGCAACCTTTGGCCTCTGCTTTGCAATCTGAAAATCTGAAAGGGAGGGAGGAGGAAAACAAACAGGCTCAAACAGGAGCTCTTAAGCAGTGGTTGCCCCACAAGCAACACAAACAAAAGCAGTTTGGGTCGCCTGGTAGGGCCAGAAAAAGTTTTCTAAGAAGGGAAACCATGCACAGTTCCAAAAGCCCACTCTCTACTCATGTGCCCATGCAGAAGGATTTCTGCGATGCTTTGCAAACATTATTCCTGGGAGTTCTCCCAATACTTTTGCATTCCAGCCTTGCTGTCCAGATAAAATATATCAAGGAAGTGTGCACACTGGGATTTGAATGTATATTGGCACCGTGCTGCAGGATGTCTTGGAGGCTGGAGGAGACTCTGTGGCTTCTGAAAAACATCAGCCTCGCTGCATTGCAGATCCTGCACCGCTCACAGCCCAAAGGCCTAGAGAGAGAGAGAGAGCAATCTCCTCTTCAGAAGGAATTCTAATGCACAGACCTGGAGGCCAGAACGCAAGGGAACATTGGGTTAGACTGCTCTCTCGTGGCAAAGGGGAGCATTGCAACCCAAACAAACCAAACAAAGCAGCAGCAAAGGGCTGCAAAAAGTGACCAGGACTCCTTAGCAGATTTACTGACCCCTCATCAACAAAACTGGGAATTTTGCCACCACCAGAACCAGGTGTTTTGTAAAGGGAAGGCATCTTAATTGTCTGCCCAACATCAAGAGAAGGGAAAGGTTTTCCCTGACAATAAGTATAGTCATCTCCGACTCTGGGACTCGTCTTCATTTCTAAGCTGAAGAGCCAGCATTGTCCATAGACACCTCCAAGCATGACTGCATGGAACGACATGACCTTCCCGCTGGAGTGGTACCTACTGATCTGCTCACATTTGCATGTTTTTGAACTGCTAGGTTGGCAGAAGCTGGGGCTAACAGCGGGAGCTCACCCTGTTCCCCGGATCTGAACCTGCGATTTAGCCCCAGCTTCTGCCAACTTAGCAGTTTGAAAACATGCAAATGTGAGTAGATCAATAAGGAAGGAAAGTGTGAAAACCTGGCTCTTCGGGCAAGCTTTGGGAACCTCATTGTAACCAAACAACTCGGTTTTGTGAACGAATATGGAACGGCTTAACGATGCAAATGGATATGGATTTACACCTGGTAGTCATTGATTTTTATGGTTTTAAATTATTTTATTATGAATTTTTATTATGTGATTTAACCTGTTTTAAATGTATTTAAAACAGCCCCCGGAGGTACAGTGGGTTAAAGCATTGAGCTGCTGAGCTTGTTGACTGGAAGGTCACAGGTTCGATTCCGGGGAGCAGCGTGAGCTTCTGCTGTCAGCCCTAGCTTCTGCCAACCTAGCAGTTCGAAAACATGCAAATGTGAGTAGATGAATAGGTACTGCTCCGGCGGGAAGGTAATGGCGTTCCATGCAGTCATGCCAGCCACATAACCTTGGAGGTGTATATGGACAACGCCGGCTCTTCGGCTTAGAAATGGAGATGAGCACCAACCCCCAGAGTCAGACACAACTGGACTTAATGTCAGGGGACAACCTTGACCTTTTAAATGTATTTATGTGTGTTTGGCATCTAATGTTGCCAATCTGTACACCGCTCTGAGTCGCCTTCGGGCTGAAAAGGGCGGGATAAAAGCGTAGTAAATAAATAAATAATAAATGGCGCTCTATGGAGTCATGCTGACCACATGACCTTGGAGGTGTCTATCAACAACGCCGGCTCTTCAGCTTCGAAATGGAGATGAGCACCAGATCTGGACTTAGAATCATAGAATCCAAGAGTTGGAAGAGACCTCCTGGGCCATCCAGTCCAACCCCATTCTGCCAAGAAGCAGGAATATTGCATTCAAATCACCCCTGACAGATGGCCATCCAGCCTCTGTTTAAAAGCTTCCAAAGAAGGAGCCTTCACCACTCTCCGGGGCAGAGAGACTTAATGTCAGGGGAAACCTTTACCTTTCCTTACAATCTATAACGATTCACTACGCAAGGAACACAATGCCAAAAAAAATAAATAAAAATGGGAGGAATTTTTTTTACAAAATTTCTTTAGCCAGGCCTATTTTTAAAAGGCAATGGTTCCTTTGACACTTTGGAGCATGTCTTAATATATATTTTAAATATCAAGTATCACATCTCTAGTTTTCTTTCAAAAGACAGTTGGCGCGAGAGGAAATGAAGTAAACGAATAAATGGACGAACGCGAGAGGAATGTTTGACGGGTATGACAGGTACCATAAAATCCTTCATTACATTTACAACACTCTTCCTTTTTCTCAAACATCCAGAACAGAGTATCAAAGTTATTTCCACATCATCGTCTTACAACAATCAGAAGAGACTCTTGCGTTCTTGTCTACGGCATTCGTTAACTTCATCAGCTCCTTTGTCCAAAGGAAGGAAGAGGATGCTTTTGGAGTCATACAAGTCCAGGTGAAAAGAATGTCTACAGGCATTTCCATCCTGTAATAGTCACGATGCAAAAATACCTTCACGAACTGACTATAAGTTAGCATTTCCCCCCCAGTGAGAAGCAACCCCATTGGGTTGCAAAGTGGGCATAGGATGCAAACATGAATACAGTTTTTGGGTGATGCAACTGATTCAACAGCTCTGCATTAACGATCAAAATGTGCATCAATATACATCTACGTGTTTATTCTATTTTACAACAGCGTACCCACAAAACAATACATCCATTGGTCCACAGAAGCCCAAGCATTTAATTCAGGGAGGGATCCTGAGGACAAAAGGGGAAAGGAGAGGAAGGGGTAGGACTCGAGGGCCAGATCTATCACAGTGATCGTGAAGGACGTTCACTTTAATGGGATGGGAGCACGTTTCGCCAAAACAGTGGTTCTCAACCTGGGGGTCGCGCCCCCCAGAGGGGTCGTGTGACAATTTCTGAGGGGTCGTGGCAAGACCTCATTAGGCCCCGCCCCCTCCTGCAGGGAGCATGCTTCGCCAGAACAGTGGTTCTCAACCTGGGGGTCGCGCCCCCCAGAGGGGTCGTGTGACAATTTCTGAGGGGTCGCGGCAACACCTCATTAGGCCTCGCCCCCTCCTGCAGGGAGCATGTTTTGCCAGAACAGTGGTTCTCAACCTGTGGGTCGCGCCCCCCAGAGGGGTCGTTTTACAATTTCTGAGGGGTCGCGGCAACACCTCATTAGGCCCCACGCGCCATCCACAGCATGCCAGAAAGGCCCCGAGAAGCTTAGGCCTTCTCCTGGCATTGGCAAGAGCGCGGGGGGATGAGGGTTAGTGCAGGAAGTGCATGCCCATCCTGAATATCAGATATTTACATTACAATCCATAATAGTAGCCATTATAAAGTAGTAACGAAAATACGGTTGGGGGTCACCACAACATGAGGAACTATATTTAGGAGTCAAAGGTTGAGAACCACTGCGCCAGAAGTATTTTGAACCAAAGCTTTGCAAAAACCCGCTACCTATTTCACAGTACTATTTAAATCAAGACTGAATGCTACATTCTACAGCTCCCAAAGGGAACGATCTCCCCATAGTGAAGAGCCCCAAGTCACATTTATATCCGGTTCCTCTAATAACAGAGATCTTCCAAATTGACACAGAAAGATTAGACTAGAGAGTTGAAAAATAGACGATTGTGAACCCAGGTCCATTATCGAACAGCATGCCACCCCAGTCTGGGCTCCTTCCACCCCGTGGCTTGCTCCCATTACACTTCAGCACTGCAATTACAATCAGAAACACAAAAGAAACTACCTTTTCCAGCTATATCGGGAATATATCCTTGCACATGGAAGGCGAGATAGACTCAGGGGACCAAAGTACGCCTGCAAATACATGACAACCCTATTATTTGATTCACAGACTTGTTAGAGCTGTCCTACGTTGAAGCGACACTCTTCCAAGAGCACAGAGGGGGATTTCTAGCAGCGTCAATAAAAAGCGATATTCTGGGAGACGTAAACCTGGAGTTACAGATTCGAATGATGCTAAGAAAAGGTTGCAGCCCTATCACAGCCTCTGATCATGTCTCATCATGATGAACCATTGGTTCCTTCGGCAAGCAGTGGCTGCAAATTCTTCTGAAAATACTTTAATTTCAAAATAAAAAGCTGGAATAGCGGTGTTGTACAACATACTGGCCTGAAGATTCCCGACTACACCGATCCCAACTAACAAGCAGCATTATTACTCAGTTGTAAGCATCCCTTTTGGTCAGAGAAGAAGGCCAACATCATGAGCTACGCTACAAACTGGCTTTAAGAACTCCTTGGACAAACCCACAGGAGTCTCAACCAGTGTTTTCAATATTTAATTCCATTACAACTGGCCCGGCCCATAGTGTTTGACTCCTGTGCTTTAAACGTTGTGATTTTATATTGTTGATGTGTGATTAATAATTGGTTTTGTATTGTATTTCTATTTTTATGATTTACTGCTGTGTTGTTATATTGATGTACTAGCTGTCCCCTGCCACACATTGCTGTGGCCCACTCTGGTGGTCATGGGGGTTCTGTGTGGGAGGTTTGGCCCAATTCTAACATTGGTGGGGTTCAGAATGCTCTGTGATTGTACAAATCTCAGCAACTACAACTCCCAAATGTCAAGATTCTATTTTCTCCAAACTCCATTAGTGTTCACATTTGGGTATATTGAGTATTTGTGTAGAGTTTGGCCCAGATCCATCATTGTTTTGAGTCCACAGTGCTCTCTGGATGTAGGTGAACTACAACTCCAAAACCAAAGGACATCGCCCACCAAATCCTTCCAGTATTTTCTGTTGGTCAGGGGAGAACTGTGTGCCAAGTTTGGTTCAATTCCATCATTGGTGGGGTTCAGAGTGCTCTTTGATTGTAGGTGAACTATAAATCTCAGCAACTACAACTCCCAAATGACAAAATCATTTTTTTTTAGTGAAGGACATACATTGGGCTGTTAGGTGTCTTGTGTCCAAATTTGGTGTCAATTTATATAGATTGTATTGCTGGACTTGGCCTTATGTAAGCCACCCCAAGTCTCCTTGGGGAGATGGTGGTGGGGTATAAATAAAGTGTTGTTGTTGTTGTTGTTGTTGTTGTTGTTGTTGTATGGAGCAAAGGTATACATGAGGCTGAATTGAAACCCACAGCTTCTTCCCAGGAATAAGAAGGAGGAGCAAAGCAAAGGCAGAATTTGGGAGTTCAGCTCCCTTCCAAAAGGCCCTTGTTGTCAATACAGTACCAAATGTTGGAACCGGGAGAATCACCCAAATCTCCTTCTCAGTGCCATCCTCATCTCACCTGCCCCCGGTGACGTAGTGGGTTAAACCCCTGTGCCGGCAGGACTGAAGACCTACAGGTCGCAGGTTTGGATCCAGGGAGAGGTGGGTGAGCTCCCTCTGTCAGCTCCAGCTCCCCAAACGGGGACATGAGAGAAGCCTCCCACAAGGATGGGAAAATATCAAAACATCCAGGCAACGTCCCCTGGGCAACGTCCTTGCAGACGGCCAATTCTCTCACACCAGAAGCGACTTGCAGTTTCTCAAGTCGCTCCTGACACGACCAAAAAAAAAATCCCACCTGCGACAATCAGGGTGTTTTTTTCCCACACTAGTCTCAAAACATCCAGGCAATGTCCCCTGGGCAACGTCCTTGCAGACGGCCAATTTTCTCACTCCAGAAGCGACTTGCAGTTGCTCAAGTCGCTCATGACACACACAAAAAAATTCCCACCTGCGACAATCAGGGTGTTTTTTCCCCACACTAGTCTCAAAACATCCAGGCAATGTTCCCTGGGCAACGTCCTTGCAGACGGCCAATTTTCTCACACCAGAAGCGACTTGCAGTTTCGCAAGTTGCTCATGACACACACAAAAAAATCTCACCTGCGACAATCAGGGTGTTTTTTCCCCACACTAGTCTCAAAACATCCAGGCAATGTCCCCTGGGCAACGTCCTTGCAGACGGCCAATTTTCTCACACCAGAAGTGACTTGCAGTTTCTCAAGTCGCTCATGACACAAAAAAAAAAAATCCAACCTGCGACAATCAGGGTGTTTTTTCCCCACACTAGTCAGTTTACTAAAATATTTACATACTCATTGCAAGATTTAAAAAAAAATACGTTGTGCTGGAATGTTTTCCATGTGCAAACGTGGTGAAGCCTAAGTGAGAAGCGACAGACAGTTACGTTAGGACTCTCACCTCTACAAATTGACCCTGTCGGCATCTCTCTTTTGAGGCGCCTCTCTCCGGCTAAGGGAAGAAGCCGCTACTCATGCTATTTACAAAAAAGGAAATGTAAACTACGTCTCGTTAAAAACGGTAAATAAATAGAGCTGTGTACAATCTCTAGAAGTGTCGTGACTTAAAGAATGAGGTAATATGATGATCCAGCTGCTTGTGTCGGCCCTCACTGGGAGACGGCAACGCTGAAGAAGGGGGAAAACAGAGAGAAGAGAGAAAGAGAGAGAGAAGGAGAGCGGTCCCTCTCTGGCCTTTTCTTGTGCCGTTCCGGTCACTCCCCCGCTTTCCCACGCACCCCACACTTCTCTACAAGAGCCCCCGCCCCTGCGTTTGCGTTATGCGGGGTAGGCGTGCAAGAAGTTCTTCAGCTTTGTGGGGTAATCTGTCATCACACCGGTGGCTCCCAGGTCAAAAGCTCGCTGGTATTCCTGCTCTTCGTTGAGCACCCAGATATAGACCTGGAGGAGAGAACAACAGGGAAGAGAGGCTCAGGTGGCGCAAAGAATCCACACAGGTCTACCTCAGCATGATCAGAAGCAAGGCCACTGACACCTGCCTTCTTGGCATGCCTGCAAATAGTTTCTGACCCACGATAACCCTAAAGAGAACTTAACACAGGGTTTATTGGCAAGCTTTGTTCAAAGGGGGGTTTATTTACTTTTTATTTATTTATTTATTTAGAGCTTTTATAGCTTCTCAACCTCCAAGGAGGGACTCAGGCCGGCTAACAGAGAATCAATATGCAAATAAACTGAAGCATAATAACATCATAGTACATTAATACATTAAAACACATTAAAATACAGATCAAGAATGACATAAAGCCAATTCGTCAAGGTAAATCACAAATTCACCACCATCCACCTTGTGGTCAACAGTTATCGGTTTGATCATCAATCTAAGAATGCTAAGTTCCAGAGCCAAGATTTTACCATATTTCTGAAAGTCAGGAGGGAGGGGGCAGATCTGATCTCTATCAAGAGAGAGTTCCACAGCCGAGGGGCCACCATCGAGAAGGCCCTGTCTCTCGTCCCCACCAGACACGATTGCGAAGGTGGTGGGACCGAGAGCAGGGCCCCTCCAGAAGATCCTAACAACTTTGATGGTTCGTAGGGGAGAATCCATTCGGACAACTGGGCCGACGACTCCAACTGGGCCGGAGTCGTTTAGGGCTTTATAGGTCAACACCAACACTTTGAATTGTGCTCGGAAGCCAATTGGCAGCCAGTGGAGCTGGCGCAACAGAGGAGTAGTATGCTCCCTGTACCCTACTCCTGTTAGTAATCTGGCTGCCGCACGTTGGACTAGTTGTAGCTTCTGGGCAGTCTTCAGAGGCAACCCCACGTAGAGAGTGTTGCAGTAGTCTATACGGGATGCAACCAGAGTGTGGACCACCATGGCCAAGACAGGTTACCATTGACTTCCAATGGGATTTTGGCCTGCATCCATAGGAGCCTAGTGCCTAGATCTAGGGAAGTCATGCTCCCCATACTCTATTCCGCTTTGGTTAGACCCACACCTGGAATATTGTGTCCCATTCTGGGTACCACAATTCAAGAGAGATATTGACAAGCTGGAATGTGTCTAGAGGAGGGCAACTCAAATGATCAAGGGTCTGGAGAACAAGCCCTATGAGGAGCGGCTTAAGGAGCTGGGCATGTTTATCCTGAAGAAGAGAAGGATGAGAGGAGATATGATGAGGGCCATGTATAAATATGTGAGAGGAAGCCACAGGGAGGAGGAGGGAGCAAGCTTGTTTTCTGCTTCCCTGGAGACTAGGACACAAGGGAACAATGGCTTCAAACTACAAGAAATGAGATTCCATCTGAACACGAGGAAGAACTTCCTGACTGTGAGAGCCGTTCAGCAGTGGAACTCTCTGCCCTGGAGAGTGGTGGAGGCTCCTTCTTTGGAAGCTTTGAAACAGAGGCTGGATGGCCATCTGTCAGGGGTGATTTGAATGCAATATTCCTGCTTCTTGGCAGGATGGGGTGGGACTGGATGGCTCATGAGGTCTCTTCCAACTCTAGGATTATATGATTCTATGATGTGGGTCAAGAATAGGGCTCCACAGCCACCTTTGGACCCACTTCCATTGATAATATTATAATATAATGCAATATAATACTACTACTAATAATAGCATATTATAATTATATATTTTATATTAAATGTAATATTACTAATATGATAGCCATGTATAAATATGATATGATAGCCATGGATAAATATGTGAGAGGAAGCCACAGGGAGGAGGGAGCAAGCTTGTTTTCTGCTTCCCTGGAGACTAGGACGCAATGGAACAATGGCTTCAAACTCCAAGAAAGGAGATTCCATCTGAACCTGAGGAAGAACTTCCTGACTGTGAGAGCCGTTCAGCAGTGGAACTCTCTGCCCCGGAGCGTGGTGGAGGCTCCTCCTTTGGAAGCTTTTAAGCAGAGGCTGGATGGCCATCTGTCAGGGGTGATTTGAATGCAATATTCCTGCTTCTTGGCAGAATGGGGTTGGACTGGATGGCCCAGGAGGTCTCTTCCAACTCTTCGATTCTAGGATTCTATGATCCTGAGGCTGAGATAGTGTGGCTTGCCTAAAGTCACCCTCAAGGTGCATTCGTGGCCAAGCAATCTGTGGTCTTTGAAATCACAGTCCAACACCTAGACCACTACGTACCAGCACTGATTTATACCTCATCTTTCTTCCAAAACCAAAGTTGCTTATCATATCAGGTACAACTAAAGGGCTAAAGCAGTACCTGAGGAACAATTCAAAGTGCTGGCTTTAGCCTATCAAGCCCTAAACAGTTCTGGCCCAACTTACCTGTCCGATCGCATCTCCTCCTATGAACCCACTAGGACATTAATATCGTCTCAGGAGGCCCTGCTCTCGGTCCCACCTGCATCACAAGTACGTCTGGCGGGGACAAGAGACAGGGCCTTCTTAGTGGTGGCACCTCGGCTGTGGAACACCCTTCCTACAGATATTAGATCGGGGCTCCTCCTTGTTATCATTCCGGAGGAAAGTGAAGACCTGGTTGTTTGAGCAGGCATTTGAATAAGCAGTGTAAAGAATATAGGAATATGGAACAATTGGATGATGAAACTGGATCCTGATTCTAATTATGAGACGCTAACGAGATGTTTATTGATGTATAGTAGTTGTATTTTGCTTCGTAATGTGGTTGTTATTGCTTGTATTGTGGGCTCGGCCTCATGTAAGCTGCACCGAGTCCCTTGGGAGATGGTAGCAGGGTATAAATAAAGTTTATTATTATTATTTATTATAATTGATTGTTTAATATGCTACTGTTTTAATTGTTTTAAACTGTTTTATGTTGTCCTGAGCATTGAATTTTGCTATTGTTAACCGCTTTGAGTCGCCCGAGGGCTGAGAAAAGTGGTATACAAATATAGTAAATAAAATAAAATATAGTAAATAAATGTTTACAGAGCAGTAAACCGGGCTATGGTGCAATTGGCTAGGAGTCCGCTGCATTAAATCACTACTGATCGAAAGGTCATGAGTTCGAAGGCAGCTAGGTCAGGTCAGAGTAAGCTCCCGACCATTTGACTAGCTTACTGTTGACCTTTGCAGCCTGAAAGACAGTTTCATCTGTCAAGTAGGAAATTTAGGTACCGCTTTATGCGGGGAGGCTAATTTAACTAATTTACAATGCCATAAAAATCTCCAGCAGTGCATGAAAGAATGAGGAAGTACTCCTTGTATACTACCAAACTTTTCCTTAGGAGAATATGGCCCTTTGAGTAGCTCCCCATAATAAACAGATTCCACATAGTAGCCTACCTGAATCCCTCGGGCAGTGAGATGGTCAAATAATGCTTTCCTCATTAACAATCTGCAATAACAACGAAAGAGAAATCATCTGTATGTCTCCAAACGAACACAAACATCAAAATGGCTATCAGGGAAGATCTGGCAGTTGTAAAGTAAAATTAAACCAACTGTTCTACTCAAATGTCGTACAAATGGCTTGCATATTCGGATTACCTGGAGAAAAGATACATACACACACACAATACACACCAGAGATAAACAGAATTTGCGAGGGGGATGGACGGACTATCAAAATAGTTTTTGGTCCCAAGATCCTGATGGGGAGATGGGATGGGATACATATAAAGTTGTTGTTATTATTTTACTGACACAAAAAAACCAGTATGTACCAGCAAATGAGAGTTATATGCTGGATTTCTATTACAAAATCACAAGTTGAACGCTTCCCAAGCGTCTAGGACTGTGTGATGTATTTTCGAATGATGCGTGCAGATCCATGTCAGGAGGCCTTATTATTAATGACACAAAAGCACAGTATGTCACAGCAAACAAGATCTCTATGCTGGATTTCGTATCACAAAATCACAAGTCGAACCCTTCCCAAGCGTCTAGGACTGTGTGATGTATTTTCGAATGATGCGTGCAGATCCAAGTCAGGTGGCCGTTTGCAGTTGACAGATCGTGATTTTGTCAATGTTTGTTGTTTCCAAATAACGGCTGAGATATTTTGGCATGGCGCCCAGTGCGCCCATGACCACTGGGACCACCTGGACTGGTTGATGCCATCAGAGCTTTTTCCGTTCGATTTTGAGGTCTTGACAGCAGCTGAGTTTCTCCTGTTGTTTTCCCTCAATGCGACTGTCACCCGGTTTGGCGACATCCATAATCCAGAATTTTTTCTTTTCCACAATCGTGATGTCTGGCGTGTTGTGTTCCAAAACTTTGTCAGCCTGGATTTGAAAGTCCCACAGTATTTTTGCATGTTCATTTCCCACAACCTTTGCAGGGTTATGATCCCACCAATTATTTACTCCTGGCAGCTGGTCCTTGTGACATAAGTTCCAGTGAATCACAGAGTTGTGCCTCTGTTTGTAGTTCGTCTGTGCAATTTTCTTGCAAAAGCTGAGGAGATGGTCCATGGTTTCCTCCGCTTCCTTGCACACTCTGCATTTTGGGTCATCCGCTGATTTTTCAATCCTGGCCTTAATGGCCTTTGTCCTGATGGCTTGCTCCTGGGCTGCAAGAACCAGGCCTTCTTCTGTCTCCTTCTTCAGGGTTCCATTCATGAGCCATCACCAGGCCTTCTCCTTGTCAACCTTTCCTTCAATCTTCTCAAGGAACTGCCCATGTAAGGCTTTGTTGTGCCAGCTGTCAGCTCTGGTTTGGAGTGCAGTTTTCTTGTACTGACTCTTTGTCTGCTGTGCTTTGATAAGTTTCCGATTATTTACTTCCATTAAAGCAGGTTCTTGGCTTTCCTTGACATATTCTGCCAGGGCATTGTGTTTTTCTTCTTCAACTGCTTGCTTGACTTGTAAGAATCCTCTGCCCCCAGACTTTCTAGACAGATAGAGCCAGTCAACATCACTGTGAGGATGTAATGAATTATGAATGGTCATGAGTTTTCATGTTTTCCTGTCCAAATTGTTAATAATAATAATAATAATAATAATAATAATAATAATAATTTATTACTATTATTATTATTATTATATTTTATATTATTATATATTATATTATAACTAGCTGTCCCCTGCCACACGTTGCTGTGGCCCAGTCTATGTATATGTGTTTTGTGTGTGTATATATGTATATATGTGTGTTTGCGTATATATGTGTGGTTTTGCGCATGCGTTGTAATGTATTATTTTTCTTTTTTTGGCTTTTAAAGTCTTTTCTGTGGTGTTCTTCAGTGTTTTGTGAGTGATAATAATAATAATAATAACAACAACAACAACAACACTTTATTTGAACCCCGCTACCATCTCCCCAAGGGACTCGATGCGGCTTACATGAGGCCAAGCCCGCAATACATCAATGAACAAAACATCAATAAAATAAAACAATCAATAAACAATCAATACAATATAAATCATAAATCACATAAACAAAGTGATGGTCACTCATTGGCCTGAGAGATGTCTTGTGTCCAAATTTGGTGTCAATTCCCCCAGTGGGTTTTGAGTTCTGCTAATCCCACAAACGAACATGACATTTTTATTTATATAGATTATTATATTATTATTTCTCAAATGCCAAGAAACCTTCAGGGAAGACTTGAGCGAGTTTGACAATGATTAGTGGGCAGTGACATGGCTCACACCAACTGTGATAGAGTCAGGCATTGACTTTGGGACACCAGCCAGAAAACAGGGCCTACAATTTATTTATTTTATTTACATTATTTCTATCCTGCCCATTTCAGCCCGAAGGTGACTCAGAGAAGAGAGAGCTGGAGGGTTTGGGGATAGGATTTGTTCTTAGACAACCAACTAGAAGAAAGGAAAAAAGGAAGAGGAAGTAAGGAAGGCAGCCTTACGTGTCTGTAAGCCAAATGGTAAACCGCTGACTCCTGGTGATCTTCTCTGGTTCTTTCAATCTAAGATCAGAATGAAAAAACTTGCATTTACTCTCCCTTTTTTATAGTATGTGCATTTTCAAGCCACACTAAAGTACCCAGAACCAGAAAGTGAATTATTTTACCGGTAGATGGTAGGACTAGCTCAGTGCTTCCCAAGCTGTGGTTCGTGGACCAATAGTGGTCTACAACAGTGTTTCTCAACCTGGGGGTCAGGACCCCTGTGGGGGTCGCAAGGGGGTGTCAGAGGGGTTGCCAAAGACCATCCAAAAACATAGTATTTTCTCAGTTCTTGTGGGTTTTTTCGGGCTATATGGCCATGTTCTAGAGGCATTTCTCCTGACGTTTCGCCTGCATCTATGGCAAGCATCCCCAGAGGTGAGGTCTGCTGGAGCTGGGAAAAAAGGGGTTTATATATCTGTGGAATGACCAGGGTGAGACAAAGGGCTAGGTGTGAAAGATCCACACCTAGCCCAACTTACAAAAGCCCTTTGTATCACCCTGGTCATCCCACAGATATATAAACCCCTTTTTTCCCAGCTCCAGCAGACCTCACCTCTGAGGATGCTTGCCATAGATGCAGGCGAAACGTCAGGAGAAATGCCTCTAGAACATGGCCCTATAGCCCGAAAAAACCCACAAGAACTGAGTGATTCCAGCCATGAAAGCCTTCGACAATACATAGTATTTTCTGTTGATCATGGGGGTTCTGTGTGGAAAGTTAAACATGAGCCAACAATGTGATGTGGCGGCAAAAAAAGCCAATGGGATTTTGGCCTGCATCAACAGGAGCCTAGTGTCTAGATCTAGGGAAGTAATGCTACCCCTCTATTCTGCTTTGGTTAGACCACACCTGGAATCACATTGTGTCCAGTTCTGGGCACCACAATTCAAGAGAGAGATTGACAAGCTGGAATGTGTCCAGAAGAGGGCGACTACAATGATCAAGGGTCTGGAGAACAAGCCCTATGAGGAGCAGCTTAAGGAGCTGGGCATGTTTAGCCTGAAGAAGAGAAGGCTAAGAGGAGATATGATGAGGGCCATGTATAAATATGTGAGAGGAAGCCACAGGGAGGAGGAGGGAGCAAGCTTGTTTTCTGCTTCCCTGGAGACTAGGACGCGGAACAATGGCTTCAAAACTACAAGAGAGGAGATTCCATCTGAACATCTGGATGGCCATTTGTCAGGGATGATTTGAATGCAATATTCCTGCTTCTTGGCAGGGGGTTGGACTGGATGGCCCATGAGGTCTCTTCCAACTCTTTGATTCTATGATTCTATGAACAGGAGGAAGAACTTCCTGACTGTGAGAGCCGTTCAGCAGTGGAACTCTCTGCCCCGGAGTGTGGTGGAGGCTCCTTCTTTGGAAGCTTTTAAGCAGAGGCTGGATGGCCATCTGTCAGGGGTGATTTGAATGCGATATTCCTGCTTCTTGGCAGAAGGGGGTGGGACTGGATAAAGGCCCAGGAGGTCTCTTCCAACTCTTTGATTCTATGATTCTATGAAAGTTTGGTCCAATTCTATCGGTGGGGTTCAGAATGCTATTTCACTGTGGGTGAACTATAAAAATTTCAAAACTCTAACAAAACTCTCAAAATTTCATTATAAATGGCAGTTCCTAATTGGTTCTGTCATAAAAATCACCAATAATGAAATAATAATGAAATTTTGAAAGTTTTGTTAGAGTTCTGAAATTTTCACCACCAGAACTTTAGTTTTGTAAGTACTTTAGAACCATTTAGAACCATGCATTGCCCAGGCCTAGCAGACAGTGCAAAATAAGGCCCTTGCAAGCCACAGTCGCAAAGCTCTCACTACCAAGACAACTGCCGTCCTTGCGCTTTCCTTCACATGTTTCCTATGCAAAACAGGCCACTCACTTGAGGATGATGGAAGGCATGGGGATCTCCAAGAAGCCCTCCAGGATGGGAAAGAAAGGCAGGAGACCAGTGTAGAAGAGGCCCAGGAGGAGGAGGACGCGCCGTAAGCAGAAGAGGATTGGGATGCGAGCGTTCTGGGGAGAGAAACCAAATGAGAAACACGGAAGGCCAGTTACAAAGTGGACCAAGACAGGATTGGTGCCTCACCAAACTACAGATCCCATGACCACGCCACACTGAGCGATGGCAGTTCAAAGGGTGCCAAAGTGCAGCGACAGGAAGCAGGATGAAAATCTCAGCCACTCACCTCTTTATGACACTTCTCCACAACCTCATGGCTGACGCTGCCCCAGACTGTCAGATGCTCACGCTTGTAATAGGTCACTAATTCTGACACCTGGGATCAATACACACACACAAAAGGAGAGATGACGTTATTATTCAGGAATTAGTCCCCCACAGTTGAAGGTAATCCTGACCACAAAAGGGCACTGGAGGCCCTAGACACTCCTAAAGGGGTGTTACCTGTATGACTCTCTAGGTCCTCCAGTGTGAATCGAGAAAGCTGACTATGGAGAATAATCAAATCTGCAAATGTGAACCCAAAGCAAGCCGCCTTATGACAACAGATGTATTTGCCTACTCGAAGTAGACTGCTTCTCAAACTCTCAGCAGCTTCCCATCCTCTTCCTCTCCCAATTTTCTATGAGAGCAGGATCAGACCAATAAGGCTCACCTTTTTAATGAGGGTGTTGTTGTTCACCTTGATGTCGATGTTGACGGGGGTGTGGGGGAAGGCTTCAAACACTTCCTTCAGGAGCGGGATGCGCTGGTCTTCTCCCTCGCAGTGGCATTCTGAGGGATGGAAAACAAAATGGGTTTCTCCTAGGAGACTGGCAAGTTACTCTCATTTCTAATTAGAACCAGAACTGTGGTGCAGCTGCCTGGGAGTCAGCTACATTAAGACCACTACTGACCAAAAGGTCATGAGTTCGAAGCCAGTCTGGGTCGGAGTGAGCTCCCGACCAAAATTGTGTAGCTTGTTGTTGACTTTTGCTTGTTGTTGACTTTTGCAAAGACAGGAGGAGGAAATTTCGGTACCACTTATGTGGGGAGATTAATTTTAACTGATTTACGAGGCCATAAAAATCTCCAGGAAGTATGCAAAGAATGAGGAAGTACTTCATCAGTGTCACAAATGGACGGTGAAGTGACAGTTCCCCTGGTGGCCAGAAGCTGGAATGTTAAATAGCCTCTGAGTGTCTGTCTATATATGTTGAGTGTCTATGACATTGAATGTTTGCCATGTATACATATATTGTAATCCGCCACGAGTCCCCTGCGGGGTGAAAAGAGCGGCATATAAATACCGTAAATAAATAAATAAATAAATGATAAAATAGCAGAACCAAGGGGCTGCTTCAGACATTGCAGGGCAACTAAAGCCTTGATTTGTAAGAATTCTGGCAACCTGTGAATGGGGCGATAGAGTAATTTGTCGCTGGACCAAGCCAGAACAGCTAAATGAATAATACACCATAAGGTTTATCATTTGTGGCATCCCAAGCTAGCAATGTGGATAATTCCACCTCTGACAAACTGCGATGCTAGTTTGGGATGCTACAACAAAGCCCAATTTTTTTGATCTGCTCCAATATGCCTTGTTTCAGCTAAGTAAGAATTCTCTTAACTTCAGGTTCACAAGGACATTCAAATCCCAATGGCCAATTCCTGAATGGAGACAGCTCCTAAACCTACATTTCCCTGGTCAGTAAGGAAAACACCATGTTGCAAACCTCGTTATCCATTGACCTGCTATTATCCTATACCATCCCTTAAGGTTAACTGATAGAGGGCCTCCATCAACACCCATGCCCTTTGGAACTGTATGTCAACAAACCATCCGACCTCATTTGTCAACTACATTCTGGTCCCTAAAAGGGGTCAAAAGAGCAAACCAATTGGGGAAACAAGATGGCTGAGCAATGCACACATTGGGAGAAGAAGCTAAAAGCTGACACTTGTGAAGAAAACAGATTCAGCTGGAGAAAACCTGACAAAACTGGGAAATATACATCAATCTGAAAATATATTAAATAAATTAACACAGACATGATGGCACAATTGTTTTAAGTTATGAAAGCTCGCACACAACAACAAAGTAATGCTCATAACAAAAATATTTTGAAAGCAGCCAAATTCCTCCCAGTATTACCTTTCTGAAAGCTGACATCCAACCGGCAGAGGTATGGTGGGAGCTCCTTTGAAAAAGAAAAATCACAATGCCATATTAACTCACACACCGTATGTTTCATAAGGGTCACCACCCACAGGTAGGAGACTGAAAGACGATAGTGATTCCAACTTACTGCGTATTTGACGTCCGAAATGTTGACGTCCACCCCTGTGGAGCGCTTGAGGTTCTCGTCATGCGAGACCACAACTTCTTCATCCTTGGTCAAGTGGCAGTCAAGCTCCAGCATGTCTGTCCCCACGTTGACGGCACTGAAGGGAGACAACAAAACCTGAGCTCTGGGAACAAGGCAGAGGAGGAAAAACAGAGCTTGGAAAGCTACTTTGACAAAAGGAATTTGCTTCCATTCCTTGTCCCATTTGAAAAAACAAACAAACAACTAGCCCTTTGCCATTGTTATTGATTTGTTACTAACAGCTTTAGGAGTGTTAGGAGAATAGCAAAAAAGAAATACACCGTATATACTCGAGTATAAGCCGACCCCAATATAAGCCAAGGCACTTAATTTTACCGCAAAAAACTGGGAAAACGTATTGACTCGAGTATAAGCCAAGGGTGGGAAATGCAGCTGTTATGGATCCATTTCAAGATAAAAATCGATACCAATAAAATTACATAAATTGAGGCATCAGGAGGTTCAATGTTTTTGGATATTTAGCTATTTCAAAGAAAAATAGTATGGTATCAAAAATAACATAATAATAATAATAATAATAATAATAATAGAACTTCACTTGTCTCCTGCCCTATCTCCCCATGGGGACTCAGGATGACTTCCAACATAGTAATAGGCAAACATGTCTATACAAACAATGCAAAGCTAGATACAGATCTATAATTATATATACTAATTTTGCATATACATTTCCCCCTGAAACATTTGCAAATCCTCTTTCTCTATATGTGCATTTCTCTCCTGCAATATTTGCAAGCCCTATATATCTATATTCATATCTTTCTATATAGATATAATTATATCTATATCAAATTTGCAGGGACTTACAAACATGTGAGGGGAAAATTCATATAAAAATAATGTATACATATAGATACAGGGTCATGGAAAGACCTGCAAACATATGAGGAGAAAACTTCCAAGGGAACAATGATGCACATATAAAGTTAATACATTTAGACACACACACATACACAAAACCAGGAAATTGGATGGGCCTGAAAGATAGCCATACAAACAAAGACATGAAATGTGTCTCCCTCCTTCCCTCCCTTTTGACTGGAAAAGAAAACACACTGTCAAGGGAGGAGAAGAGGAGAGAGAAATAGATCATATATTGCAAACAATTGCCTCCAGGCTCTGCTGCCTGGCCTTGGCCCCATTATAAACCAAGGGAGGCTTTTTCAGCTCAAAAAAAGGGCTGAAAACTCGGCTTATCTTCGAGTATATATGGTAATCACTATGCGAAAGTAACAGAGACCGCCACCAAAGTTGTAGGACCCACTTCCTTGTACTTCAGCTGGTCCACCGCTTCCTTCCAAAGTGACTTGAATTTGTTATTTGAGAGAGCAATGGACTGGAAAAAAAGTAAATGTGAACAATGGCAGTCCTATGTACCTGCTGCCCATCCTAAAGGTTATCAATGCCCCTGGGGAAAGAGGACAACCTTTGGCAGTTTGCAGAGATGTTGCAGTTGGCAAGCCCAAATGTTATTGTGAGACAACTAGGTTCTTGGGCTGGGTGGTTTAATGATATGCTTTCAGGTACAAATGCAGCTCAGCAACTTGGCATCACCCTCAAAGCAAGGAGGGAAAGCTGATGTAGTGGAAACCAAAATCCTATCCACGTTCCGCACGCTATAAACACACGCTATGTTTTCAGAGCAAGGAACTGCTAAAGCCACCTCTTGTATAACAGCAGGTTGGAGGAGGGCCAATGTGGTCCCAGTCTTCAAGAAGGGAAAAAAGGATGACCCAAACAATGACCCATGTCCGGTCAGCCTCACGTCGATACCAGGCAAGATTCTGGAAAAGACTGTGAAGGAAGTGGTCTGCAAACACTTAGAAGGAAATGCGGTCATCGCTAATAGTCAACATAGATTTATCAAAAACAAGTCATGCCAGGCTCATCTGATCTCTTTTTTCGATAGAGTTACAAGCTGGGTAGATGCATACGGGGAATGATGCCGTGGATGGAGCGTACCTGGATTTCAGGAAGACCTTCTTTGACAAGGTCCCCCACGACCTTCTGGCAAACAGACTAGTCCAATGTGGGCAAGGCAAAACTACGGTGAGGTGGATCTGGAATTGGTTAAGTGGACAAACTCAGAGGGTGATTCTCCCCAAGGCTTCCTCCTCTTCATCCTGGAAAGGAGTGACGAGTGGAGGGCCATCTGCAGGGTTCCGTCCTGGGCCAGGTCCTGATCAGGATCTTCATCAATGACTTAGATCAGTGGTTCTCAACCTGGGGTCCCCAGATGTTTTTGGCCTACAACTCCCAGAAATCCTAGCCAGTTTACCAGCTGTTAGGATTTCTGGGAGTTGAAGGCCATAAACATCTGGGGACCCCAGGTTGAGAACCACTGACTTAGATGAAGGCTTAGAAGGCAGGATCATCAAGTTTGCAGACGACACCAAATTGGGAGGGAGAGCCAAGACTCCAGAGGACAGGAGCAGGATTCAAAACGATCTTGACAGATGAGAGAGATGATGGGCCAAAACTAACAAAATGAAGTTCAACAGGGACAAATGCAAGAGACTCCACTTAGGCAGAAAAAACGAAATGCAAAGAGACAGAATGGGGGACAATGAGGGCTAGCTCAAGAGTAGGACGTGTGAAAAAGATCTTGGATTCCTCATGGGGAGGAAGGTGAACATGACCCAACAATGTGATGTGGCGGCAAAAAAAGCCAATGGGATGTTGGCCTGCATCAAGAGGAGCAGAGTGTCTAGATCTAGGGGAGTCATGCTCTCCATGCTCTATTCCGCTTTGGTGTCCAATTCTGGGCACCACAATTGAAGAGAGATATTGACAAGCTGGAATGTGTCCAGAGGAAGAGGGTGACTAAAATGATCAAGGGTCTGGAGAACAAGCCCTATGAGGAGCGGTTTAAGGAGCTGGACATGTTTAGCCTGAAGAAGAGAAGGCTGAGAGGAGATATGATAGCCATGTATAAATATGTGAGAGGAAGCCACAGGGAGGAGGAGGGAGCGAGCTTGTTTTCTGCTGCCCTGGAGAGTAGGACACAATGGAACAATGGCTTCAAACTCCAAGAGAGGAGATTCCACCTGAACATGAGGAAGAATTTCCTGACTGTGGGAGCTGTTCAGCAGTGGAACTCTCTGCCCCGTAGGGAGTGTGGTGGAGGCTCCTTCTTTGGAAGCTTTTAAACAGAGGCTGGATGGCCATCTGTCAGGGGTGCTTTGAATGCAGTATTCCTGCTTCTTGGCAGAATGGGGTTGGACTGGATAAAGGCCCATGAGGTCTCTTCCAACTCTAGGATTCTATGATTCCACCCCGTTTCCCTATGAGCTCTCCCTTGCAAATAATCTGCTCCTTTTATCTCATCCTGAGTTTTTAATCATTTTATTGTACATGCAGCCCACTCACTGTTATTGTAATTGTTCATTGCATTGTTATGTTTTGTTTTCATTGCTTATTGTATTCATAACGTTTTCGTAATTTACTGTGTTGTTGCTTGCATTTCGGTTTTTATTTTTATTTTATTGCATTTTACTGTATTGTAATTTGCTGTTTGGGCTTGGCCTCACGTAAGCCGCCCCAAGTCCCCGTGGAGGGAGATGGTGGCAGGGTATAAATAATGATGATGATGATGATGATTATTCTCTCACACCAGAAGCAACTTGCAGTTTCTCAAGCAAGTTTCTCAAGAAATAGTCAATTAATCACACAATTTCAATAAAAGGACTGAACCACGAGCATCAGTTATTCTACAAAATAGATTGAAAGGACAGGGAAGTTTCTATGTTGTGCTAAACCCACCCCACTTGGCTCCCCTGGAGAGCACAAGCTCCTAAATAAGTTTCAATAATCCTCATTCAGTTTTGGAAGCATTGGAAGGAAATGGGCTTACTGCAACAATACCAAGCCCAGAAAAAGAGTTACAGCAGGGAGGGTGGGATAATTCCACGGAATCGCAGGCCCCCCTCTAAGAACGGTGCTTTTCTCTTGTTGGGAACCTGTCAGTAAGCCGTTGTAACCTGCCATTGTATAAAGGGCGATTTGAAAGGTCTTTGGGGGGAAAAAAGCACTCCAATTCTCAAATAAAGATAGATTGCTTTTGAAATTATTATGTTCACGTTGCTATGAGCCCACACATTTTCTGAACAGCCTGGAAGTACATCTGAGGGCCAGAAATGCAGAGTATTTAGGCTGTCAATAAAGCTGGGATTCTTAGAGAAAGGGGGTTTTTGGACACTACAATCCAAGCCCCTTGCTACACATTTCATTTCACAGCCTCCAAGTAGACCTTTTGCGGTACATGAAACTCATGGGAAAGGAGAAGCAATAATGAACAATTCCACACCAAGTCTTTGGTTGAATGGAAAACAGACTCTTAAACTATGTGCAAAAGCTGGGTTGTTGTAGGTTTTTTTCGGGCTGAATGGCCATGGTCTAGAGGCATTCTCTCCTGATGTTTCGCCTGCATCTATGGCAAGCATCCTCAGAGGTAGTGAGGTCTGTTGGAACTAGGAAAAAGGGTTTATATATCTGTGGAATGACCAGGGTGGGACAAAAGACTCTTGTCTGCTGGAGCTAGGTGTGAATGTTTCAACTGATCACCTTGATTAGCATATAATGGCTTGACAGTGCCTGGAGCAATCTTTTGTTGAGAGGTGATTAGATGTCCTTGTTTGTTTCCTCTCTGTTGTTTTGCTGTTGTAATTTTAGTGTTTTTTAATGCTGGTAGCCAGATTTTATTCATTTTCATGGTTTCCTCCTTTCTGTTGAAATTGTCCACCTGCTTCTTGTGTATTTCAATGGCTTCTCTGTGTAGCCTGACATGGTGGTTGTGAGAGTGGTACAGCATTTCTGTGTTCTCAAATAAAATGCTGTGTCCAGGTTGGTTCAAAAGGCCACACAGCAAACTACCAGATGTAAACAAAATAATTTCTCCTTAAAATATTGACTTTCCTGCTTGTCCTTTGACCTTTGCAGTAGGTTGAATTAGTCATGGGGGTTCAGTGTGCCAGATTGGGTCCAGGTCCATCATTGGTGGAGGCCACAGTTTATCTGGTTGTGGATGACCTACAACCAGAAAGGGTCAGTTCCCCCTCTCCCTGCCCCAACCCCCTCCCAGTAATCAAACTTCGGGATATCAGGTCTGTGTGCCAAGTTTGGTCCAGATCCATCAGTTTTTGGGTTCACAGTGCTCTTGGGATGTAGGTGAACTACAACTCGCCCAAATCAAGGTGAATTTTCCTCAAAGACATCCAGTATTTTTTGCTGGTCACTATGGCGCTCACTGTAACCTGCAATGTCATTGGAAGGAGGGCCTTTGGTGTCTCCTGAGTTGTAGGAGCTATAGCTGTTTGTGGAGGCAGGAGCTTGTCTCTGTAAGTGGACACCATGGGGTTGGACTGGATGGCCCAGGAGGTCTCTTCCAACATGGGGTAGCCACATGCGCGCACACATAGAATCATAGAATCAAAGAGTTGGAAGAGACCTCCTGGGCCATTCAGTCCAACCCCATTTTGCCGAGAAGCAGGAATATTGCATTCAAAGCACCCCTGACAGATGGCCATCCAGCCTCTGTTTAAAAGCTTTCGAAGAAGGAGCCTCCACCACACTCTGGGACATAGAGTTCCACTGCTGAATGGTTCTCACAGTCAGGAAGATCTTTCTTGTGTTCAGATGGAATCTCCTCTCTGAAGCCATTGTTCGCTTGCGTCCTAGTCTCCAGGGAAGCAGAAAACGGATTTTTATGTAGTTTGTATTTGTCGTATAGTTATATGTTGTTGATACTGGCCTTTGTAACTGTCTTTTTATGTGTACTGTACACCGCCATGAGTCGCCCGTAAGGGCTGAGAATGGCGGTTAATAAGTGCATCAAATAAATAAATAAATAAATAAATAAAACAAGCTTGTTCCCTCTTCCCTATGGCTTCCTCTCACATATTTAAACATAGCCCTCATCATATCTCCTCTCAGCCTTCTCTTCTTCAGGCTAAACATGCCCAGTTCCCTAAGCCGCTCCTCATAGGGCTTGTTCTCCAGACCCTTGATCATTTTAGTCGCCCTCCTCTGAACACATTCCAGCTTATCAATATCTCTCTTGAATTGTGGTGCCCAGAATTGGACACAATATTCCAGGTGTGGTCTAGCCAAAGCGGAATAGAGCATGGGGAGCAGGACTTCCCTAGATCTAGACACTAGGCTCCTCTTGATGCAGGACAGCATCCCATTGGCTTTTTTAGCCACCACATCACATTCCTGGCTCATGTTTAACTAGTCCACGAGGACTCAAGATCTTTTTCACACGTACTGCTCTATGCGTATAGATAAGAAGATAAGAACTGTAGCCCAAAAGGAGTACAGTCCTTTCTTGATGTCTAGTGCAACTTCTCTCCAACTCCGAACTAGAACCTGGATAGTTGAAATTCCAGTCTAACTCTCTGGAATTTAATTTGAGCCCAGGAGATGTGATTCAGTTTTTTTCTTAACCCAAATTAAAAATGAATGTTTTTCTCTCTTTCCACTACAAACCTTTAAGGAGAAATTATTTCATGTACATCTGGTATTTTGTTTTTTGTTCAGGTTCCAGTCTTAGAAGTTACCTTGATTTATCATGTTTGGCATTTTAATATTTTGGAACCAACCCAGTCGTAATCCATGGCATAAGCCCTGCAATGTAATACAGAAGCTTAGCATGTTCTTTAAATAACATCTTAATTTTTTCCCTGCAAGTTGTCCAGAGCTATATCTGTGTTGAGAAAACCTTCAGCAGATGGTAAAAGCTGTTAAAGTAATTCCAATCTGATTTTTCAAATGGCAAAACACAGACTGCAAAGGTCAAAGGACAAGCAGGAATGTCAATATTGTTCCATTTTGCTGTGTGGCCTTTTGCGTATAGTTGAAGAGTCTGTTTTCCATTCAACCAAAGACTTTGTATGGAATTGGTCATTACTGCTCCCCCTTTCCCATGAGTTTCATGGGTTTGAGGGGCCTGAATCACCATAGTGGGAGTTGTAGTTTACCCTGTAGCCAGAGAGCACACTGAATTCCACCAATGATGCATCTAGAGCAAACTTGCCCAAAATAACAAACTTTAAGTACTTATGGAGTTTCCCAGGGCTAACCTGGCATAATGTGAGTTGAAGTTCACCCACGACCGTATGCATTTTGTACCCTTAACATTGCCTTTTTCAAAAAACCTGGGCAACGCTGGGTCCCCAATAATAATAATAATAATAATAATAATAATAATAATAATCTTTATTTATACCCTGCTACCATCTCCCCAAGGGACTCGGTGCGGCTTACATGAGACCGAGCCCACAACACATCAATAATAATAGAAAACAAACAATACAAAACAGTTAAAATACATCTCATAAACAAAAATAAAATAAAACATAAGGAGTACAGTAACACAACAAGCATTTAAAACCTATGGCTGGGCCAAATGTAAAATTAAAAATTTAAAAAATAATGCTGGGCATGAGCAAGGTAGGAAAGTGTTTTTGGCAGTACAAATATGATATGTACAGTGTGCGTTCATTCATTTTTTTCACATTATAATCCGGCCCTCTAACAGTTTGAGGGTCTGTGACCTGGCCCTCTGTTTGAAAAGTTTGAGGACCCCTGGTCTAGATCTAGGGAAGTCATGCTCCCCATGCTCTATTCCGCTTTGGTTAGACCACACCTGGAATACTGTGTCCAATTCTGGGCACCACAATTCAAGAGAGATATTGACAAGCTGGAATGTGTCCAGAGGAGGGAGACTAAATGATCAAGGGTCTGGAGAACAAGCCCTATGAGGAGTGGCTTAAGGAGCTGGGCATGTTTAGCCTGAAGAAGAGAAGGCCGAGAGGAGATATGATAGCCATGTATAAGTATGTGAGAGGAAGCCACAGGGAGGAGGAGGGAGCAAGCTTGTTTTCTGCTTCCTTGGAGACTAGGACACAATGGAACAATGGCTTCAAACTACAAGAGAGAAGATTCCACCTGAACATGAGGAAGAACTTCCTGACTGTGAGAGCCGTTCAGCAGTGGAACTCTCTGCCCCGGAGTGTGGCGGAGGCTCCTTCTTTGGAAGCTTTGCAACAGAGGCTGGATGGCCATCTGTCAAGGGTGATTTGAATGCAATATTCCTGCTTCTTGGCAGAATGGGGTTGGACTGGATGATGGCCCATGAGGTCTCTTCCAACTCTTTGATTCTATGATTCTATGATTCTATATAACTGGGATGGAAATTTTCGGAGGGGGTAGGGTGTGCAAATCAATCAATCCTAAATCAATAATAAAGTGCATCTTGAGGGCATATTGCTGAGAAATTCATTATTCTGGAAAGGCACACTGGAACAACCACGTTTTCAGGCTCCTCCTAAAAATTGCCAGAGTTGGGGCATCCCAGATGTCCTTGGTTTACAAGTTGGTTGACAAATAAAGGGAACACACCCTTGCTTTTCACCTTGGATCTCTGTGAGGATGTGGTGAGGATGTGTCCCACATCTTGGGAGCTTGGGGTCCATGACAAGCTTGTCACCTAACCTGAACGTGGTCTTCCTGGGAGAAGCGAGGATTAGAAGCTCTCCTTAATCAGGGCAGATCAGGTGTCACTTCAATCTTTAATTAACCCTTTTAATCCATGACCAAACCCCACGGCAGTTAAGCAAGGGGAAAGAACCGGTCTTGGGATACTTACTGGCGAAAAGCTGCCATAGTGTTCTCCAGATTTTCTCCAGCACCTGGTAAAAAAGGAAGAGGTGTTTTAAAAGAAGTTGCGACTATTTTCCTTGATTTGCCCAAAAGTCACTCATGGCCTCCAAGGAACGCGTGTCCCACCCCAGTTTTGTAACCCTCAGATGTTTACATTTTGGAATCCGACGTTTCAGTAACAGACCTCTGCCCTCTAATCTCCAGACTTGTGAGGCTGTTCACTGCTAAACCCATTCAGATTTACTCAGAACTAGAAAAGAGCCAAACATATGCACTCGAAATTCACCCACTGGATTTCTGGGATTTATCTACCTTTCCATGAGCAGGGCTACACACCTGTTCCTTACAACAATAACAACTATTCAGGGCATGGAGCATAATTAGAAAAATGAAAGCAGCAGAGTGAAACAGGTGCAAGCTGGAACATCTAACCCTTCTCTATACCTTTTCCTTTCTGCTTCTCTTAGCTATTGAAACTGGCTACACATCTAAGAAGAATTTGGTGCAACACCAGACTTAATTCCTACTATAGAACAACTAATCTACTCCCAACAAAAAGTCCTTTTGTCTCAAGGAAATCCTTTGTGCCAAGTCAGAGGCATACACAACACTGATTCCTGCCAATTACTGCCGTCAAATTAATTTTAAAGTGAACGAATAAGGCACATAGCACACATCCCATGCATGCCATATACCAGCAAATATGGAAAACACAAGAATGGCCATCAGACTGGAAAAAAATCCACTTCTATCCCCATACCAAAAAAGGGAAATGCTAAAGACTGCTCCAACTTCCGTGCAATGGCCCTTATTTCTCATGCCAGGAAGGGAATGCTCAAGATCCTGCAAGGAAGAAGACTCCAGCAATACATGGAGAGTGGCCAGGTGGACAAGCTGGGTTTAGAAAAGGCAGAGGAACCAGAGACCAAGTTGCCAATATCCGGATGCTGGAGAATGGAGAAAGGCAGGGAGTTTCAGAAAAACATCTATTTCTGCTTTATTGACTATTCTAAAGCCTTTGGCTGTGTGGATCATCATAAATTGTGGCAAGTTCTTGGTGGTCTGGGCATCCCAAGCCCCCTTCCCTCTCTCCTGAGGAATCTGTACAAGGACCAAGGAGCAACAGTCAGAACTGACCACGGAACAACAGACTGGTTCAAGACTGGGAAAAGCATACGGTACGGTCGTCTACTCTCACCCGACCTATTCAACTTATATGCAGAACACATCATGCGAGGATATGCAGGCCTTGATGAATGCAAGGCTGGGGTGAAAATTGCTGGAAGAAACATTAACAACCTTAAAAATGCAGATGACACAACTTTGATGGCCAAAAGTGAGGAGGAGCTGAGGAGCCTTCTAATCAAGGTGAAAGAAGAAAGTGCAAAAGCTGGGTTGCAGGTAAACATCCAAAAAACCAAGATTATGGCAACAAGAATGATTGACAACTGGGAAATGAGGGAGAAAACGTGGCGGCCGTGACAGGGTTTGTATTTCGAGGTGCAAAGATGAGTGCAGACGCAGAGTGCTGTCAGGAAATCAGGAGACACTTCTTGGGAGGAGAGCAATGTCCAATCTCGACAAAATGGTGAAGAGTAGAGACATCACACTGGCAACAAAGATTCACATAGTTAAAGCAATAGTATTCCCCATAGTCACCTACGGATGTGAGAGCTGGACGAGAAGGAAGGCTGAGTGAAGGAAGAGAGATGCTTTTGAACTGTGGTGCTGGAGGAAAGTCCTGAGAGTATCTTGGACTGTGAGAAGATCCAACCAGTCCATACTTCAGGAAAGAAAGCCCGGCTGCTCATTGGAGGGAAGGATACTAGAGATCAAGTTGAAGTCCTTTGGCCACATCAGGAGGAGACAGCAAAGCCTAGAGAAGGGAATGATGCTGGGGAAAGTGGAAGGCAAAAGAAAGAGGGGCCAACCAAGGCCAAGATGGATGGATGGCATCCTTGAAGTGACTGGATTGACTCTGAAGGAGCTGGGGGAGGCGACGGCCAACAGGGAGCTCTGGCGTGAGCTGGTCCATGAGGTCATGAAGAGTCGAAAATGACTGAACGAATGAACAACAACAGCAACGCACATCCCATGCAATAGTGAAGAAAAGTAACGGTCACACGCATATTTTGCTAATACTGTAGATAACAATGTTTCAACCAGCTGTCGTAGGCAAAATAGATGAGGTATCTCAACAAAATGTTTTGCAAACAGCTTCTATGATGGGGAGAGAGCAAACTGGGCAACAGAAGTGAGCATCTCTAACCTCAAATTCGAGTTTATAGAGAGATCCTAAATTATACTGATTGAAACCTGAATGTTTGTCCTGTCTAGAATGCATGTGCTGAAATCCAAAGCAAGACTTCTGTCATTTCCTTTGACTCAATGGGTCTGTTCCACTTGAAGCCAACACATGAATATAGGCTGGCAACACGAAAATCTTTATAGTCTTCACTGAATTGTAAGTGTAGCTCTCATGTCTGTCTCTCAGGCTCAAAAATAGCTTCTTACTTTGAACCAGGAAACAATCTATCCAGATGAGATGAGTTTGAGTATTCTCTCTCTCTCTCTCTCTCTCTCTCAGCCATTACATGTCATTCTGGCTCAGACTACCTGTCTGAACGTATCTCCTACCACGAACCATCACGAAGTTTAAGATCTTCAGGAGAGGCCCTGCTCTCAATCCCATCACTATCGCAAATGCGGTTGTTGGAGACGAGAGACAGGGCCTTCTCGGTGGTGGCCCCTCGCCTATGGAATGCCCTCTCTAGAGATATCAGATTGGCTACCTCCCTCTTGTCATTTAGAAAGAAAATTGAGACCTGGTTATGGGACCAAGCGTTGGATCAGTGGAAGAAGCTCACACAACTTATGGCAATGAATTGACCCGGACTGATTTTTGGATTTCGATTTTAATGGATGTGTCTTAATTGTTTTAATTGATGTTTTGATTTTTAATATTTTGATTGTACTGTGGTTGTTTTTATGATGCTAGTGTCATACAATGCTTCTGTTAGGCCACCCTGAGTCCCCTTTTCGGGGGGTGGGTGGGGTATAAATATAGGAAATAAATAAAAATAAAATAAATTCTCTATTAATTATCAATTTTTCTCCTCAATGGCCAGCCCTGCATGGACATTCAACATGCTTACCTTCACTGCCTGGTTTTAGGGGTTCACTCCAATTGTTTTTTTTCCTCCTGCAACCTTTGCAAACGGCAACATTGGTCTCTCTCAATTCAGAATTCCTGTAATTGCTTTGACAAGACAACTGAGAGTACTCTCAGAACTGAAATTACAATGTAGGCTACCAACAACTTTCTGTACTTCTTGGATTTCACCGTTATTTAAGTTTATTTTCCCACCATAGCCTTCATTCCTGCAATGGGTTCTCTGGCCAGCATGCTACCCAAGGCTGCTTAGAGTCCTCAAACTCATCCATATAAAGGAATAAATGCTTGAAGTCATTATTCAGCCCAAAATCAAGTAAGGTCTGTGCTGAGTAAGACAAGCATGTCTCCAAAGTGAAAGGCACCTGACTAAATTGGCTCTCCTTCACTAAAGCTCATGCCACAATTAATCTGCTAAATCCGCTGGGTGCCACACGATTCATGGTTCTGCTACAAAAGATTAACATAGCGACACCAATCTGGCCATTATTAATCTAATTACTACAGTTAATAAACTTACAGAGGGTGTTCAGTATTATATATATATATATATATATATATATACATACATACATACATATACACATATATATATATATATCTCCATGCACTTATACTGGTGTCTAGAATTCAGGCCCCTTGGTGACGCAGCAGGTTAAACCGCTGAGCTGCTGAACTTGCTGACCGAAAAGCTGGTGGTTTGAATCCAGGGAGCGGAGTGAGCTCCTGTTGTTAGGCCCAGCTTCTGCCAACCTAGCAGTTCGAAAACATGCAAATGTGAGTAGATCAACAGGTACCGCTTCGGTGTAAAGGTAACAGTGCTCCTTGCAGTCATGCCGGCCACATGACGGTGAAGGTGTCTACGGACAACGCTGGCTCTTCAGCTTAAACATGGAGATTCTAAATCTAGCCATGCTCAATAAAGCTGCCTAGGAATGCCAACAGGGACCCCATAAAGAGGTTTGCCATTGCAAGCTGGGACCCCATAAAGAGGCCTGGAAATACCAGCAGGGACCCCATAAAGAGGTCTGCCATTGCAAGAAGGGACCCCACAAAGAGGGGAGATTCTAAATCTAGCCATACTGGGACACGGCTAGACTTGATGTCAGGGGAAACCTTTACCTTCACTATAATTCTATCACCACTGCCTAAGAAATAGCACAAATACTATAAAATAGCACAAAGAATCAGGTGTCAAACAGGGATGATGTGTTATTGCCCCAACTCTATTCTCCATCTTCATCGCTATGATACTTCACCTTGTTGATGGGAAGCTTCCCACCGGAGTGGAAATCATCTATCGGACAGATGGCAAGCTGTTCAACCTCAGCAGACTGAAAGCCAAAACCAAAGTTACAACAACATCTGTTATAGAACTCCAGTATGCCGATGACAATGTCGTCTGTGCGCATTCAGAAGATGATCTACAAGCCACTCTCAACACCTTCGCAGAAGCATACACGAAGCTTGGCCTGTCACTGAACACTGAGAAAACCGAAGTGCTGTTCCAGCAGTCACCAGCCAACCCTTCTCCAATGCCAGAAATACAGCTTAATGGTGTAGCATTAGAAAATGTGGACCATTTCCGCTACCTTGGCAGCCCCCTCTCCACCAAAGTCAACATCGACACCGAAATACAACACCGCCTGAGCTCTGCAAGTACAGCATTTTCCTGAATGAAGCAGAGAGGGTTTGAGGACCGGGACATCCGTAGGGATACCAAGGTGCTTGTCTATAAAGCTATTGTCCTCCCGACCCTGCTATATGCCTGTGAGACGTGGACTGTCTACAGACGTCACATGCAACTCCTGGAACGATTCCATCAGCGATACCTCAGGAAAATCCTGCAAATATCTTGGGAAGACAAGCATACAAACGTCAGTGTGCTGGAAGAAGCAAAGACCACCAGCATTGAAGCGATGCTCCTCTGCCACCAACTCCGCTGGACCGGCCACGTTGTCCGGATGCCTGACCACCGTCTCCCAAAGTAGTTGCTCTACTCCGAACTTAAGAACGGAAAATGGAACATTGGTGGGCAGGAAAAGAGATTTAGAGATGGCCTCAAAGCCAACCTTAAAAACTCTGGCATTGACACTGAGAAATGGGAAGCCCTGGCCCTTGGGCGCTCCAGCTGGAGGTCAGCTGTGACCAGCAGTGCTGCAGATTTCGAGGAGGCACGAGTGGAGGGTGAAAGAGAGAAACGTGCCAAGAAGAAGGCGCGTCAAGCCAACCCCGACCGGGACCGCCTTCCACCTGGAAACCAATGCCCCCACTGTGGGAGAAGATGCGGGTCAAGAAGAGGGCTCCACAGCCACATACGGACCCACAAGGAAACCCATAATGGAAGACCATCTTACTCGTCCAACGAGGGATCGCCTAAGTAAGTAATCACCACTGCCTATAAAATAGCACAAAGACAACTGAATAAATTCCCCGAGGACTCTGAACGTATGATCCTCCAGCTCAACCTTTTTAACACTACCTTGGAGCTTCTGGGTCAGCCAGCCCTAGGGAAATATTATTGGTCGGATTCCCATTCAAAACTTGGCAGGCCGACTTGAGAAACACTTCTGTCCATTTAAAGATACACGGCTGTAATCTCTTTTATATTGCCTCTTATCGGGAACCGTTTCCATTGCTCTTTCTAACACCTCCTTCCCTCAGTCATCAGACAAAGCAGGCTTGTCAGAAGAGAGGCAGTCGCCCATCTAGGTCACATTTCTTCCGAGTTGAATTACAGAGGTTGAGGCAAGAAGATCAGATGTTAGTTCACCTGAAATTTCAGACCCCTGGCCTGGTCTTTCCTTTCCAGCCCTGAATACTCGATCACTTTCAGTTCAAGTCAGCATGCAAAGCAAATGATCAGGAATAGAGCAAGAAGGGTCGCAAGAATCCACCTATTGAAGTACCCAAACAATTGTGATGGTGCTGAAGTAGTCCTGACTTTCTTAGATTGGGTTAATACGAGGGTTTAATGAGAAGTAATGCCTCCACCTTCGCAACTCAACAGATGGCAGTACTGATATGTGGCAGGTACTGGCTTCTTCAGTAGACTCTCCTCTACAGTTCCATTTTGGTGGGAAGCCTTAGCATTGAACAGTTGTGTTGTTAAAGTGCGAAGTATGGAACCCTGCGCAGACGGTCGGTCAATGCAACTTAAGCCATGTGCAGTCACTGAATTCTTGACAACAGAAGGTGTCACCCCAAAGGAACATCAGCTTAAGATTTATTTATTTATCGTGTCATCCGCAACCAGAACATTGTATTACATTTCTAACAGAACAAAACAAACAAACAGATAAAAAAAAAAAACACAAATTTTGCAAGCTTGGTAGTTGATTAAATGTCCTTTGACCAGTATCTGGCCCCTTGGAGTGCCTCTGGTGTTGCCGCAAGAAGGTCCTCCATCGTGCATGTGGCAGGGCTCAGGTTGCATTACAGCAGGTGGTCAGTGGTTTGCTCTTCTCCACACTCGTATGTCAAGGATTCCACTTTGTAGCCCCATTTCTTGAGGTTGGCTCTGCATCTCGTGGTGCCAGAGCGCAGTCTGTTCAGCCTCTTCCAAGTCGCCCAGTCTTCTCTGTGCCCAGGGGGAGTCTCTCATCTGGTATCACCCATGGATTGAGGTGCTGGGTTTGAGCCTGCCACTTTTGGACTCTCACTTGCTGAGGCATTCCAGCAAGTGTCTCTGTAGATCTTAGAAAACTATTTCTTGATTTAAGTCGTTGACGTGCTGGCTGATATCTAAACAGGGGATGAGCTGGAGATGCCTCTGCCTTGGTCCTTTCACTATTGGCTACAACTTTCCGGACGGATGTCAGGTGGTGCAATACCGGCTAAGCAGTGTAATTTCTCCAGTGGCATAGGGCGCAGACACCCTGTGATAATGCGGCATGTCTCATTAAGAGCCACATCCACTGTTTTAGTGTGGTGAGATGAGTTCCACACTGGGCATGTGTAGCTTAAGATGTACTTTGAGGAAAGTTCAGCACTATATTCCGTTACCACCAAAGTTGTTCAGAACACAAGGTTGGCGGCTCACAACTGAACTGGAGTAGAGATGCCGAGATGGCTTACATGGCCCCATCTATTCATTTAAAAGCTTCTTGGTTGTTTACATGCCTAATGGATTAGAAATGGGACTCAAGTGAAATCCATCATCTCTTAAATGTCATTGATTGCTTACAATTATCCTGCGGAGCAATTAATAAGAGGCACAGAAGGAATGTACAACATATACCGTTGAGAGGAACACTTAAAACTCACTTGGAAAGGAGGTATGATGAGCAATTCTGCCTAAGGCGGAAACTTCATGCCCACACACTTCACCCCTTTGAGCCTAGCGTAAAAAAGAAATTCCGCTCCCTCTATTCCTTTCTGAGTTTTAAGGTTTATATTTTGCAGAATGCATTTAAATCTAAGGCAATTAGTAAGCAATAGCTGGTGATTAGAGAGAACAGGTGAGATGGTTTGAGCATTGGAATATGACTCTGGAAACCTGAGCTGGCCATAGAAATCCCACTGGGTGAACTCGGGCACGTCACAAACTCTCAGCCTCGGAAATGGATAGTGTTGTCTCAGGGAAGTCATAAGTCGGAAATGACGTGAAGGCACGCAGGAAAAAGAGGGGACATAATTGCAAGTGCCCTGGAGACTAGGATGTGGAACAATGGCTTCAAATGACAGGAAAGGAGATTCTAGCTCAGCGTTTCTCAACCTGGGGGTCGGGACCCCTGGGGGGGTCGCGAGGCGGTGTCAGAGGGGCTGCCAAAGACCATCAGAAAATACAGTATTTGCTGTTGGTCATGGGGGTTCTGTTTGGACCAATTCTATCATTGGTGGGGTTCAGAATGCTCTGATTTTAGGTGAACTGTAAATCCCAGCAACTACAACTCCCAAATCTCAAGGACTATTTTCCCCAAACTCCACCAGTTTTTACATTTGGTTATATTTGAGTATTCGTGCCAAGTTTGGTCCAGATCCATCATTGTTTAGGTTCACAGTGCTCTCTGGATGTAGGTGAACTACAACTCCAAAACTCAATGTCACTGCTCACCAAACCCTTCCTGTATTTTCTGTTGGTTGTGGGAATTCTGTGTGCCAAGTTCGGTTTGATTCCATCACTGGTGGAGTTCAGAATGCTCTTTAATTGTAGGTGAACTATAAATCCCAGCAGCAACAACAACTCCCAAATGACACCAATGTACCCATATTCAAATGTGGGTATATTGGGTATTTGTGCCAAATTTGGTCAAGTGAATGAAAATACATCCTGTAAATCAGATATTTACATTACGATTCCTAACAGTTATGAAGTAGCAACAAAAATAATTTTATGGTTGGGGGTCTCCACAACATGAGAAACAGTATAAAGGGGTCGCGGCATTAGGAAGGTTGAGAACTACTGTTCTAGCTGAACATGAGGAAGAACTTCCTAATAGTGGGAAAGAGCTGTTCAGCAGTGGAACTCTCTGCCCCGGAGTGTGATGGAGGTTCCTTCTTTGGGGGTTTTTAAACAGAGGCTGGATGGCCATCTGTGAGGAGTGTTTTGAATGCAATTTTCCTGCTTCTGGGCAGAATGGGGTTGGACTGGATGGCCCACCAGGTCTCTTCCAACTCTATGATTCTAGGATTCTAACTACAGCTATTGGCTTGTTAAGCACTTTTTCAAAAAGCCCGAGTGGGATACACCCCCAATTACAATGCTTGACTTAACAAGCAAGCACCTCACACCCACAAATTGCCTACCACCAACCTAAGCCTAACCCTGACCTCAGTTCTAGCTTAAAGAGATCTGGCCACATTGCATATTGATGCTGTGCTCAATCTAAACAGATGGTTGAGGGGGAAGGAAATGAAAGGGACACCACAAGGATCGGAGGACGTGAAAAAACAGGCAAGGAGAAACATGGAGATTTTGCAAACCTGCTTCTGAAAGATCAGGCTGAGCAGATGGTTGGCGAGACACAGGAAAGCAAGTAAGGGATACGGGATGCCCCTCCCAAAATGGGAGCAAAATTTAGGAAACAAAGAGGGGCCAATTTGGCAGCGCTGGGTGTGCGCACACAGGGAGCGATGCCTGCAATTTTGGGGAGGTACAAAAAGAGAAGTCTCTTTCAGACAGTAGTGTACAAACCCACACAATCTCTTTGATCATCACGCTCCCACCTGCATCACAAGTACAATTGGTGGGGACGAGAGAGAGGGCCTTCTCGGTGGTGGCCCCTCGACTCTGGAACTCACTCCCTAAGGACATCAGGCATGCCCCATCTCTGGCAGTCTTTAGGACAGTGGTTCTCAACCTTCCTAATGCTGTGACCCCTTAATACAGTTAGTCATGTTATGGTGACCCCCAACCATAATATTGTTTTCATTGCTACTTGATATCTGTTATGTAACTACTGCTATAAGTTGTAAATATCCAATATGCAGGATGTATTTTCATCCACTGGACCAAATTGACCCAACATTCCCAAATGTGGATGCTAGTGGGGTTGGGGAGGATTGAGTTTGTAATTTGGGAGTTGTAGTTGCTGGGATTTATAGTTCACTTATGATCAAAGAGCGTTCTGAACTCCACCAGCAATGAATTTGAACCGAACTTGGCGCACAGAGCTCCCACAACTAACAGAAAACACTGGAAGTGTTTGGTGGGCATTGACCTTGAGATTGGGAGTTGTAGTTCACCTATATCCAGAGGAGCACTGTGGATTCATGCAATGATGGATCTGGACCAAACTTGGCACGAATACTCAATATGCCCAAATGTGAACACTGGTGGAGTCTGGGGAAAATACACCTTGACATTTGGGAGTTGTAGTTACTGGGATTTATAGTTCACCTACAATCAAAGAGCATTCTGAACCCCACCAACAATAGAATTGGACCTATCTTTCCACGTGTAACCCAGATGACCAAGAGAAAATGATGTGTTTTCTGATGGTCTTCGCCAACCCCTCGGACACCTTCTTGCGACCCTCCCAGGGGTCCCGACCCCCAGGTTGAGAAACACTGCTTTAGGAGGAGCTTGAAAATGTGGTTGTTCCAGTGTGCCTTCCCAGAATAATGAACCTTTAGCATTATGTCCTCCAAAAGCACTTTACATCGATTTAGGACTGCTTGTATGTTTCCATCAATGCCCCACCTCCTCTATCTTGTTCATGCCTAGCATTATTTTTTAAACTTCAATTACATTTGGCCCTGTCATAGATTTTAAATGTGCACTGTTCCTTGTTTAATGTTTATTTGTGTATGAGTTTAATTTTAATTTTAATTGCTTTGTATTGTGTCTGTTATTGCTTGTATTGGTGTACTGTTAACTGGTGCTCCTTACAGGGAGAGGTCAACCCTCCTGTTCAAGGAGCTCCATTGGCTGCCGTTCATTGTCCAGTCCCAATTCAAGGTGCAGGTGCTTACCTACAAAGCCCTAAACGGTTTGGGACCTGCCTACCTGCATGACCGCATCTCCGTATACGAACCCACATGATCTCTCTGATCATCTGGAGAGGCCCTGCTCACGATCCCACCTGCATTGCAAGCGCGATTGATGGGGACGGGGGACAGGGCCTTCTCTGTGGTGGCCCCCAGACTCTGGAACTCTCTCTCCAAGGACATCAGACAAGCTCCAACATTGGCAGTCTTTAGGAAGAGCTTGAAGATGTGGTTGTTCCAGTGTGCCTTCCCAGAATAGGAAACTCCAAGCATCATGTCCCAAATGCACTTTGCTAGAGATTTAAGATTGTCTGGACACCACACCTATCTCCAAAAACCTATCCATCTCACCTGTCATGCTCAGCATTTTTTAAATTTTATCCATTACATTTGGCCCGGCCTTGGTTTTAAATGCATTGTGGTGTTACTGTCTAATGTTTATTGCTATTGTTTTAATGTTTATTGCTTGTTTTATGAGTTTATTTATTGTTGTATTTGTTATGCTGTTGTTTTATTGATGTGTTGGGCCTCGGTCTCTTGTAAGCCACAGTGAGTCCTTTGGGAGATGTTAGCGGGGTATAAATAAAGGATTATTCTTATTCTTATTATTAAAGATCCGCATAGTCCAAGCCATGGTCTTCCCTGTAGTCACCTACGGACGTGAGAGCTGGACCTTAGGGAAGGCTGAGCGAAGGAAGAGAGATGCTTTTGAGCTGTGGTGTTGGAGGAAAGTGCTGAGAGTGCCTTGGACTGCGAGAAGATCCAACCAGTCCATCCCCCAGGAAAGAAAGCCCGGCTGCTCATTGGAGGGAAGGATACGAGAGACGAAGTGGAAGTACATCATGAGGAGACATTCTATGATTCCTCTGGAGGCTTTGAAGCACATGCTAGATGGGCCTTTGCCAGGAGAGCTTTGACTGTGCATCCCTACCTGGCAGAAATGGAATTGGGTTGGGTGATCATAATCATTTAGGTCACATCATGAGAGGAAAGGAAAACTTAGAGAAGACAATTATGCTGGGGAAAGTAGAAGGTAAAAGGAAGAGGGGCCGACCAAGGGCAAGATGGATGGATGGCATCCTTGAAGTGACTGGACTGACCTTGAAGGAGCTGGGGGTGGGGACGGCCGACAAGGAGCTCTGGTGTGGGCTGGTCCATGAGGTCACGAAGAGTCAGAGATGACTGAACGAATGAACAACAACATTATTATTATTATTATTATTATTATTATTATTATTATGTATTGTGGGCTTGGCCTCATGTAAGCTGCACCGAGTCCCTTGGGGAGATAGTAGCGGGGTATAAATAGAGTATTATTATTATAATATTATTATTATTATTATTATTATTATTAAATGGCAGATTCATTCCAAGGGGCTACACAGATATTGCCATCCCAAACCACAAATGCTTCCTTTGCTTCATTCAGGAGACCCAATTAAAGAGGAAGGCAGCCATCCCTTCCCCGTTCCTTGGAGGCGGGAGGGTTTTTTCTTACAGATTTCAAGGTCATGATTTGGACGGAATGAGACCGAGAATGAATGCTCATCCATCCCCACCCTCATAGTCTTCAGATATGCCCACTGGATGGGACTAAAAGCTTTCCCCCTTTTGCAGGTAGAGAGGTCATCTTTTGCAAGCCCATTGCAGTAAACACAACAAAAGAGCCGGAGGCGACGACAAAGGCTGGCAGATACATTTGCGTTCAATGCACGGACTGGAATCTGCTTTGTGCCTCTCATGGAGCTTTATTCCTGGCTTGGAGGGAAGAGACGGCTTTCACTAACCAACCTTCCTGCAAGTAAAAGGGTAGGAAGGCGACTTTCCTCTCTCTGGCATCGGCTTCATAAAACACGCCTCTCTCTCTCTTTAGAAATCACACCTCCCTTCTGCAAAATGTGGATTAAAGACCACCATGAATCAGCAGGATGGTGTGTACTTAGGATCCCACAAACCTACCCACAAATATCGACTGGCAAGCCACAGATATAAAAGCCACAAATCCATCACTTCCTTCCTCTGTTGCTTTTCTGTCAGCAAGCCACACATTTCACCCTGATTCAAGCCTCCTCTCAATGTGTCACAGTCCAAAATATGGACACTCCCTTCCATATTAAAATAAATAAGAAAAAACCCCAAACAGCTATATAAATAAAAAATGTAATGTTCGTTTGTGGGATTAACATAACTCAAAAACCACTGGATGAATCGACACAAAATTTGGACACTATACCCCTAACAGACCAACAAGTGAGCATCCTCTCAATGTGTCACAGTCCAAAATATGGACACTCCCCCCAATATTTAAATAAATAAGAAAACACCCAAACATCTATATAAATAAAAATGTAATGTTCGTTTGTGGGATTAACATAACTCAAAAACCACTGGATGAATTAGGGGTATAGGGGACACTACACCCCTAACAGACCAACAAGTAACCATCACTCAGTGGTAAGGACTTTAAAAAACCCAAAAAGCTAAATGATGATACAGGGGGAAAATGGAAGGAAGAGGGAGGGAAGGAAGAAGAGAAAGAAAGAAAGAAGAGAAAGAGGGAGGGAACGAGATAGAGAAGGAAGAAAGGAGAGAAAGTGGAATGAAAAGAAAAGGGGGGAGGAAAGAAAGAGATAGAGAAGGAAGAAAGGAGAGAAAGAAAGAAAGAAAGGAAGGAAGGAAAGAAGGGAAGGAAGTAAAGAGGGAGCGAAGGAAGGAGGGAAAGAAGGAGAGAAAGCGGGAGAGAAGGAAAGAAAGAAAGAGAGAAGGAAGGATGGAAGCAAAGAGCAAAGGAAGGAAGGAAAGAGACAGAGAAGAAAGGAGAAAAAGTGGAAGGAAAATAAAAGGGGGAAGAAAAGAAAGAGGTAGAGAAGGAAGGAGGGAGAGAAAGAAAGAAAAAAGGAAAGGAAGGGAAGAAGGAGCAAAGGGAGGGAGGAAAGAAGGAGAGAAAGCATGAGAGAAGGGAGAGAAGGAAAGAAAGAGGGAAGGAAGTATTGAAGCAAAAAGCGAAGGAAAGAAGGAAAGAGGTAGAGAAGGAAAGAAGGAGAGAAGGAAAGGAAAGGAAAGAAAGGAAGGAGAGAAAGAGGGAGGGAAGATTGGCCCCAGGTACAGCTAGTATGTGTGTGTACACACAGACATACACACAATCATGTCAGAAGCAACTTGAGAAACTGCAAGTTGTTTCTGGTGTGAGAGAATTAGCCATCTGCAGAGACGTTGCTCAAGGGACACCCAGATCTTTTACCATCCTGTGGAGGCTTCTCTCATGTCCCTGCATGGGGAGCTGGAGCTGACAGACGGGAGCTCATCCCGCTCCCGCATTTGAACCGCCGAGCTTTAGGTCAGCAGTTCAATCAGCACAAGGGTTTAACCATTGTGCTACCATGGCTCCTTCCAATATATGACCCTCACCCTTTGATCTCAAACCCTGCAAACATTCCAATCCCACCTCCTCCTTAAAATATTGATTCCCTTTGCCCATCTGAGAACACCGCCTCTCTCAGCTGTCACTCCCCCAAAATGCAACCTTTTCCCCAATAATATTTCTCTCTAGAACAAAATGGTCTTCGCCACCCCTTTAATAGATGCATTAGAAATATTATATATTATTAATTATATATATTATTACATATTATTAGCTGTTCCAAGTCTCTTTGGGGAGATGGGGCGGGATATAAATGAGGATTATACAGTCTACATAGGAACCCCCAAATGCAGCAGCCTTGCCCAGGTACAAATCAAGGAACACAAAAGGCACTGCAGACTAAATCAACCAGAGAAGTCAGCCATAGCAGAGCACCTGAGGAACCAACCTGGACACAGCATATGATCGAAGAACACAGAAATGAGAGACCACTCTCACAACCACTATGTCAGGCGACACAGAGAAGCCACTGAAATCCACAAGCATGTGGACAATTTCAACAGAAAAGAAGAAACAATGACTGACTACTGGAATAAAAAAAACCCTCTAGAATCAGGACAGCAAATATAGAGAAACACTCAAGCAACAGGGGAATTCCAGACAATATTCAATCAGGGCCAGCTCACACCTATGAACAAAGGATCCCCCAGGCAGCAACCAACCAGGCTTTGAAGCTGCAAGGCCATTCAATGATAACCAAGGTGGCCAATGGCAACATTCACACTTGCCTCAAGCTGACAAGAGTTATTTCTCCCATCCTGGACATCATTGCACAGATATATAAACCTCATTTGCGTAGTTTCCAAAAGACCCCTCATTCTCTGAGGATGCCTGCCACAGATGTGGGCAAAATGTCAGGAGAGAATCCTTCTGGAACATGGCCAGGCAGACCGGAAAAATCACAGTAACCCAGTGATTCTGGCCACGAAAGCCTTCGACAACACAAAGATTATCTATATACACACACACATATTATATAAAATATTAATTATTGTAGTTATATATAACTATTTTAAATTTTACAACTATTTTATATAAATTATGATATATATTATGTTATAATATATTACATTATTATATTATTGTATTATATATATAATTTAAGTGATTACAATATAATAGTGTATTATATTGTATTACTACTAATTATTACTAATAAATAATATACAATAATATAATACAATAATGTAATATATTATATACTGTATGATATATATTATAACAACATAATATATATAATACAATAATATAACAATATAATATAATATAACAATATATAAAATATATTACATTACATTATTATATTATTGTATTATACATATATAATCACTTAAGTGATTACAATATAATAATAATAATGTATTAGTAATTAATTCATTACACATTATTAGTACATAATATAATAATGTAATATGATAATGTTATAATATGTTATATATTACATTATTATATTATTGTATTATATTATGTACTAATAATGTGTAATGAATTAATTTATTACAAATACATTATTATAATAATATTGTAATCACTTAAATGATATATATATAATACAATAATATAATAATGTAATATATAACATATTATAACATAATATATATATATTACAACAATATAACTTAATATATAATATTATATTATATTATTATATTATTATATTACATATATTATTAATTTATTATAATAATAATGTATTCATAATAAATTAATTCATTACACATTATTAATACATAATATAATACAATAACAATGTAATATATAACATATTATAGCATAATCTATATAGTACAATAATATAACATAATATATAATATTATATTACATTATTACATTATTATATTATATATATTCTTAATTTATAATAATAATAATGTATTAGTAATAAATTAATTCATTACACATTATTAATACATAATATAATACAATATAACATTGTAATATATATCATATTACAACTTTATATATATAACACAATAATATAACATAATATATAATATCATATTACATTACTATATCATTAATTTATTACTAATATATTATTATATTGTAATCACAAATATATTATATTATCGTACTATATTATTTTGAATTAATAATGTGTAATGAATTAGTTTATTACTAATACATTATTATTATTATTATTATTATTATTATTATTATATTGTAATCACTTAAATGAGAAGATAAGGGGGGGAGGAAGCATCCCTAGAAGGTAACTGTAATGACAAGTCATAAATCAGATAGGTAATTAAGGGCTAGGAGGGAATCATAATATATTATTATTATCATATTGTAATCACAAATATATTATATTATTGTACTATATTATTTTGAATTAATAATGTGTAATGAATTAATTTATTACTAATACATTATTATTATTATTATTATTATTGTTATTATATTGTAATTACTTAAATGAGAACATAAGGGTGGGGGGGGGGAAGCATCCCTAGAAGGTAACTGTAATTAATTAAGTCATAAATTAGGTAATTAAAGGGCTAGGAGGGAATCCTAAGCATGCCTCCCTACTTGACACATTATAACATAATATATATAATACAATAATATAACATAATATATATAATATTATATTACATTATTGTATTATTATATTATATATTATGTTATGTATAATATTATTAATTATTTATACATAATATAATACAATAATATAATGTTACATATAACACATTATAACAATATATATAATACAATAACATTATATAATATAATATTACATTATTATATATATTATATTATACATATTATATTATATTATTGTACTATATTATTTTGAATTAATAATGTGTAATTTTGTATTACTTTGAATTAATGTGTCATGAATTAATTTATTACTAATACATTATTATTATTATTATTATTATATTGTAATCACTTAAATGAGAAGATAAGGGAGGGAAAGCATCCCTAGGAGGTAATGACTTAATTATATATATTATATTATACATTATTATATATATTATATTATACATATTATATTATTGTACTATATTATTTTGAATTAATAATGTGTAATGAATTAATGTATTACTAACACATTATTATTACAATATTGTAATCACTTAAATGAGAAGATAAGGGGGGGGGGAAGCATCCCTAGAAGGTAACTGTAATGAATTAAGTCATAAATCAGATAGGTAATTAACAGCTAGGAGGGAATCATAATAATGCCATCCTACTTGACTTAGCAAACATAAACATTCCTAACTATACATGAATAAATTGCAAGGAAGAGGTGACTCTGAAGCCCATTATTAATACATAATAATATAATACAATAATATAATATATATAATATTATATTACATTATTGTATTATTATATTATACATATTATATTATATTATTGTATAATATTTTGAATAATATGTAATGAATTATTTATCTAATGTGTAATGAATTAATTTATCACTAACACATGATTATTATTATTATTATTAATTTATTACTAATACATTATTATTATTATTATTATTATATTGCAATCACTTAAATGAGAAGATAAGGGGGGGGGAGCATCCCTAGAAGGGAACTGTAATGACTTAAGTCCTAAATCAGACAGGTAATTAAGGGCTAGGAGGGAATCCTAAGCATGCCTCCCTACTTGACTTGGCAAACATAGACATTCCTAGCTGAATATGGATGGATGGGCGAAGGTGGGCTGCCTGGGAGGGCCCTGTGTGGGGGTGTGGGGCGGAGAGGGGCGAGGCGGGGGCGCTCACCGCCGCGGTGGGAGATGTGCCGGCACCGGAAGCGGGTCCGCTTGGGCCGGTGGAGCAGCGCCGGGTACTTGAGCAGCACCGCCGAGGTGAGCAGGTAGCCTCCCAGCGTGGAGAGGAGGTACCAGGCGGCAGACATGGCCGGGAAAGTCCTTCCTCCTCCTCCTCCGAAGCGGCCTCTCCGGGCTCCTCGGAGCGACTGAGGAGAAAGCCGAACCGCTTTCCCGCAAGGACAGCCAGGCCCCGCCCACTCACGCACTGCGCAGGCGCCGCGACCCCTCATTGGCTGCGAGAAGCGAAAGGGCGGGGCCCAAAGAGAGGGGCGGGGCTGCGGCGATGCTGCTGTGACGTCACTGTGCGTCAGCAAACTAGAAGCAACTCAAGCAGAGAGGAAACAACCAGGCACAGCTTAACACCTCTCGACAAAAGATTTTCCCAGGCTCAGCCAGGCCTTCAAATGCTAACCAAGGTGGTCAGTAGAAACATTCACACCTAGCTCCAGCAGAGAAGAGCTCTTTGCCCCACCCCAGCCATTCCACAGATATAAATACAGTAAATAAATAAATAAATAAATATTAGTAGTAGTAGTAGTCACCGATTGGCTGAAAAAGGTGGAAATAAATACAGTAAATAAATAAATAAATATTAGTAGTAGTAGTCGTCGATTGGCTGAGAAAGGCGGTATATAAATACAGTATATAAATAAATAAATATTAGTAGTAGTAGTAGTAGTAGTAGTAGCCGATTGCCTGAAAAAGGTGGTATATAAATACAGTAAATAAATAAATAAATATTAGTAGTAGTAGTAGCCGATTCCCTGAAAAAGGTGGTTTATAAATACAGTAAATAAATAAATAAATATTAGTAGTAGTAGTAGTTGTCGATTAGCTGAGAAAGGCGGTATATAAATACAGTAAATAAATAAATAGTAGTAGTAGTTGTCGATTGGCTGAGAAAGGCGGTATATAAATACAGTAAATTAATAAATAAATATTAGTAGTAGTAGTAGTAGTAGTAGTAGCCGATTGCCTGAAAAAGGTGGTATATAAATACAGTAAATAAATAAATAAATAGTAGTAGTAGTAGTCGTCGTCGTCGATTGGCTGAGAAAGGCGGTATATAAATACAGTAAACAAACAAATAAATATTAGTAGTAGTAGTGGTAGTAGTAGTAGTCGCCGATTGGCTGAGAAAGGCAGTATACAAATTCAGTAAATAAATAAATAAATAAATAAATAAAATTACTATTATTATTTAAAATTGCCATGGCTCAATGATGTCAATAATGTGGCAGGTGAAGTCCTAATGGCCCTTCCCTTTGCCACCCTCTTATTATTATATTATTATATTATATTAAACTTTATTTGTACCCCGCTAGCATCTCCCGAAGGACTCAATGCGGCTTACAAAGGCCAAGGCCTCAACACAACAACAACAGACAATTGTGGACACAGGAATATTTGCACTTGCCTTGAGATTGTGATCTCTAATCCTTTGCTCCCATCATGTGGACATTGTGGAAAACATCAACACTATATTATATTTCCCAGCAGGAAGGGAAGCCAGAAAAAATTAAAGGGAATGGGGGAAAATGACAGGAAAAAGGCAGAAAGAACTTTAAAAGGCACCAAAGCAGGCCCCAGCCACACTGAACAGGCCATAAACAACCTCTAAAAGGCACCAAAGGGGCAAAACGGCCCTTGACAACGCTGTACAAGCCCCAAACAACCTTTAAAAGGCACCAAAACCAATAAAACAGTCCCTGAACAACTCTAAACAGGTGCTCAACAACTGTTAGAAGGCACTAAATGGGCAAAACAGGTCCTGAATTTCGCTAACTTTGCATAATTTAGGTATGAATGGCACCTAAACTGCAACAACAGAGGATTAATCAGGTCTGTCCCTGATTACATAAATGCAGAAAGAACCAACATGATTGTTATTCCCACTGCCATCGACAATGGTCATTCACATCAACAAGAGCAAATGCATACGCTATCCCATAATACACATAGCTGTTTTGAAAGTTTGCAGGATCACCCCCCCCCCCCACACACACACAATGCAACAACAGTAACCACAATGCAGAAAAGGAATAAAGGACCTGTCCAAGCATGAGTTGGAACAGGTGGGTGCCTACCTTGGACGTCTTCTTCACCTGGCTGAGAGAGAGGGGTCCTATCGCTGGGTCACGCAGGAAGGTTGCATGACTCTCGTGCCCAGAGGATGCAGAAGGGCCACACCCCTCCAGGCAAGAGGGGGGGCCCTGCATTTAGGGAAACGCTCCCTCCGCCTTCCTCCCAACAATCAGGAAGAAGGAGGCTAGATTGCATGGACCCCATAAAGAGGTCCAGAATGGCAAGGATGGACTCAATAAATCTGCCTAGGAATGCTATCAGGGACCCCATGAAGGAGCCCAGAAATGCCAGCAGGGACTCCATAAAGAGGCCTAGAAATGCCAGCAGAGACACCTTAAAGAGGTCTGCCATTGCAAGCAGGGACCCCATAAAGAGGCCTGGAAATACCAGCAGGGACCCCATAAAGAGGCCCAGAAATGCCAGCAGGAATCCCATAAAGAGGCCTGGGAATGCCAGCAGGAACCCCATAATGACACCTAGAAATGCCAGCAAGAGCCCCATAAAGAGGCCTGGGAATGCCAGCAGGAACCCCATAAAGGGGCCCAGAAATGCCAGCAGGAACCCTATAAAGAGGCCCAGAAATGCCAGCAGGGACCCCATAATGAGACCTAGAAATGCCAGCAGGGACCAGATAAAAAGACCTAAAAATGCCAGCAGGGACCCCTTAAAGAGGCCTAGAAATGCCAGCAGGGACCCCATAAAGAGGCCTGGGAATGCCAGCAGGAACCAGATAAAGAGACCTAAAAATGCTAGCAGAGACCCCATTAAGAGATCTGCAATTGCAAGCAGGAACCCCATGAAGAGGCATAGGATTGCAAGCCGGGACCCCATAAAGAGGCCCAGACATGCCAGCAGACCCCTCATAAAGAGGTCTGCCATTGCTAGAAGAGACCCCATAAAGAGACCTGGACATGCTAGCAGGGACCCCATGAAGAGGCCTGGAAATGCCAGCAGGGACCCCATAAAGAGGCCCAGAAATGCCAGCAGGGACCCCATAAAGAGGTCTGCCATTGCAAGCAGGGATCCCATAAAGAGGCCTGGCCATGCCAGGAGGGATTCCAAAAAAGGCCCAGGATTGCAAGCAGGGACCCCATGAAGTGGCATAGTATTGCAAGCCGGGACCCCATAAAGAGGCCTGGAAATGCCAGCAGGGACCTGGGATTGCAAACAAGGACCTGGAAATACCAGCAGGGACCTCATAAGGAAATCTATGAATGCCAAGAGGGATCCCATAAAGAGGCCTAAAAATGCTAGAAGACCCCATAAAGAGGTCTGCAGTTGCAAGCAGCGACCCCATAAAGAGGCATGGAAATGCCAGCAGGGACCCCATAAAGAGGTCTGCAATTGCAAGCAGGGACCCCATGAAGAGGCATAGGATTGCAAGCCGGGACCCCATAAAGAGGCATGGAAATGCCAGCAGGGACCCCATAAAGAGGTCTGCAGTTGCAAGCAGCGACCCCATAAAGAGGCCTGGAAATGCCAACAGGGACCCCAAACAAGGATGGAAATGCCAACAGGGACCCCATAAAGAGGCCTGGACATACCAGCAGGGACCCTATAAGGAAGCCTAGGAATGCTAGCAGGGACCCCTTAAAGGATGCCTGGGATTGCATGCAGGGTCCTCATAAAGGCTGCACCAATGGGGTTGGAGAAATAAATTTAGGAGAAAGGTGATGTTAAAGCAACATTTAAGCAACCAAAGTGCTACATTGAGGAAGCAATATGTATCTCATGTGATTTTGTTTTGTAATGTTTCACAATGTTTCCAAATGTATACCTTACTTTTGCTACGAAATGAGATCCATCCAAAATTTAGATACATCACAAAAGGGACAGAAAGTTACCGTTACCAATGGAGAAAGTAGAAATGCTCCCATAGAACAAAACATTGTAAACTATTTTGTATTTAGTCTCTCCCATATTCCCAATTAGTATTAGTGGGGACGGAGACACAGTTCGAATTTGACTTATTGAAGGCTCCGAGGAAGGAAAAGCCCAGCGCACCAACACTGTAGTATTGATCTCATACACAGTAACACAAAACTCAGCTCAAAATCCAAAGCATGACAATTCTTTCCAAACTGTGTATCACAACAACAGTGAACATGTATACTATCCCACGCCTAGGACCAATCTTCTGCATGGACAACTTCTGAACGACAGACATGCAATACATTGGAAATAACCTTCCCCACAAGTGATAGGCAAGGAAAGCAAAACGCCAACCCCAAAATGCACAAGAACAAAAGACCTGGCCAAGCATGAGTTGGAACAGGTGAGTGCCTACCTTTGATGGCTTCTTCGATTCACCTGGAATGGTCCTGGCCGTGGGTCACGAAGGATGGTCGCATGGCTTTTCTGGTGAGAAAAGATGCCAAAAACACTGTTTCAAGAATTGAAACAAAACAAAACATTGTGACACACAAATCCAGAATGAGGAAGCATGCATGAAAAGTTCTTTAGGAAGAATTCCCTGACTGTGGGAGCTGTTCAGCAGTGGAACTCTCTGCCCTGGAGTGTGGTAGAGGCTCCTTCTTTGGAAGCTTTTAAACCAGTGGTTCTCAACCTTCTTAATGCCGCGACCCCATAATACAGTTCCTCATGTTGTGGTGACCCCCAACAATAAAATTATTTTTGTTGCTACATCATAACTGCAATTTTGCTCCTGTTATGACTCGTAATGTTAATATCCGATATGCAGAATGTATTTTCATTCCCAGGTCCAAATTTGATACAATAACTAATATGCCCACATTTGAATATTGGGGGGGGGGGGGGTAGGTGGGGGGGTTATTTTGTCATTTGGCAGTTGTAGTTGCTGGGATGTATAGTTCACCTAAAATCAAAAAGCATTCTGAACTCCGCAAACGATAGAGTTGAACCAAACTTGGCACACAGAGCTCCCAAGACCAAGAGAAAATACTGGAAGGGTTTGGTTGCCATTGACCTTGAGTTTTGGAGTTGTAGTTCACCTATATCAAGAGAGCCCTGTGGACTCAAAC